>NC_083345.1:58035855-58335855 GCF_019175385.1 Lycium barbarum | reverse complement strand
GTTGCTCAGTAGGACATGGATTCATAGCATGAGGGAAGTACCCTCAACATTACATCAAATGTTAAGGTTCCCAACCTGGGAAGGGATAAAAACGGTCCATGGTGAACAACCCGCGGCAAAAGAGATGTTCGTGGTCGAAGAAGCACCCCCCACTCAGAAGGAATCATCTGTGAAAGCTACTGAATCAACCAAATTCAAAGATGTTAAGTAGAAATTAAAGGAGACTCGGTCAGTTCGAGTGAAGAAAAGGAAGAGATGAGCCCGAACTTCGAAGAGGACGATTTCGGTGTGCCCAGATCGTTCGTGCTACCGGATGATTCAGACGCAACCAAGTCTACAGTAGAAGAGCTGGAACAAATTGTCTTGTTTGTGCACCTACCGGACAGAAAGGTACACCTGGGCACGGAGTTAACCGCTGAGATGAGGAGTAAATTAATTCAATTTCTTCAAGCTAACGCCAATTGTTTTGCTTGGTCCCATTTAGACATGACAGGTGTAGCACCGGAGGTAACAACGTATAAATTAAGCATTGATAAAAAAATTTCCCCAATGAAACAGAAAAGGAGGCTGATGGCCTAGGTGAAGCACGCCTTCGTCAAGGAAGAGGTGACAAAGCTTTTAAAAATAGGTTCCATCTGGGAGGTTAAATACCCGGAATGGTTAGCTAATGTTGTTGTCATGCCAAAGAAAGGTAATAAATTCAAAATGTGTGTTGATTATAAGGACTTAAACAAAGCATGCCCGAAGGAATCATTCCCTATGCCTCACATTGATCAAATGATCAATGCGACGGCCAGGCATGAGATGTTAAGTTTTCTCGATGCCTACTCCGGGTAAAACAAGATTTGAATCAACCTGAAGAATCGAGACAAGACTTCTTTTATAACCAGATACGGGACTTATTACTATAATGTGATGCCATTCGGACTAAAACATGCCGGTACAACTTACCAGTGCTTAGTTAACCAAATGTTCGAAGAACAAATAGGAAAAATAATGGAGATTTATATTGATAATATGCTAGTTAAGTCCTTGCAAACAGAGGACCATGTAAAGCATTTGTAGGAAACCTTCGACATACTTTGCAAATACAACATGAAGCTGAACCCTGAGAAGTGTGCCTTTGGGGTCAGATCAGGCAAGTTCTTGGGCTTTATGGTTTCGAACCGAAGAATTGAAATCAACCCGGACAAAATTAAGGCCATCGAAGACATCGAAGTAGTTAACAACGTGAAGGTAGTGCAAAGGTTAATCGGAAGGATAGCGACTCTGAGCCGATTCATTTCAAGGTCTTAGGACTGAAGTCACCGGTTCTTTTCGCTGCTAAGGAAGAAGAATGACTTCGTATGGACACTGGAATGTCAGAAAGCTTTGGAAGGCCTAAAGAGGTACTTGTCGACTCCACCTTTACTGCACACACTGAAGGCAGACGAGCAGCTGTTCTTGTACCTTGCAGTATCCGAAGTTGCGGTAAGCAGCGTTTTAGTTTGAGAAGAAGAAGGTATGCAATTCCCTATCTATTATGTGAGTAGAACATTAGGGGATGCGGATTCACGTTATCCTCACCTCGAAAATTGGCTTTAGCTTTGGTAAGTGCTTTTAGGAAACTGAAAACCTTATTTTTAATGCCACCCTATATGTGTAGTAACCACCTACCCGTTAAAGAATATCATGCATAAACTGGAACTATTGACTAAATGGGCCGTAGAAATAAGCAGTTATGACATCGAGTATAAACCTAGAGCAGCTATTAAATCCCAAATTTTAGCCGACTTTATAGCAGACTTTACACCAGCAATGGTTCCCAAGGTAGAAAAGGAGCTTTTGCTATCCTCAGGGAAAACCACAAGGATCTGGACCCTGTACATGGACAGAGCATCGAACGTAAAAGGGTCCGGATTGGGAATTGTTTTTAGGGCCCCCACAGGTGATATTATACCATAGTCAATCAGAACTTTAAAATTGACTAACAATGAAGCCAAGTATGAGTTATGATTGCAAGTTTGGAATTGGCTCGAAGTTTAGGGGCTGAAGTTATCGAAGCAAAATGTGACTCCCTTCTGATTTTGAATCAAGTCAACAGTATTTTTGAAGTCAAAGATTAACAAATGTAGAGATACCTGGAAAAAGTTCAAGTAATCCTACACCGGTTCAAAGAACGGACTATGAAGCACGTACCGAGGGAACAGAACAATGAAGCAGATGCATTGGCTAATTTAGGTTGGTCGGTCGGAGCAGAGGAATTCAATTCTGGTACGGTTGTTCAGTTGATGAACTCGGTAGTGGAAAGTGGCTACACCGAGATAAACGCAGTGAGCTTAACATGGGATTGGCGCAATAAATACATAGACTACTTGCGAGATGGGAAGCTCTCGGCAGACTCTAAAGAATCGAGGTCTCTTCGAACCAAAGTTGTAAGATTCTGCTTGGTCGATGACCAATTGTATCGTCGATCCTTCTACGGACCTTTGGCTAATGCTGGGGGCCCGGAGAAAAAGATTATGTGATGCGGGAGGTACACGAATGGACTTTCGGCAACCATTCGAGAGCTGAATCTTTGGTTCGAAAAATAATCAGAGCGGGATGCGAATTTGTTTTCCAAAAATACGACGGATGTCAAAGGCACGTACCAATGATACACCAATCAGGGGAGTTGCTGCATCTGGTCCTATCACCTTGGCCTTTCACGAAATAGGGAATGGACATTATCGGTTATTTGCCCTGGGCTCTCGATAAGGCTCGTTTCATTTTGTTTATGACTGACTATTTTTCAAAATGGGTTGAAGCGCAGGCCTTCGAGAAAGTCAGAGAGAAGGAAGTCATTAACTTCATTTGGGACCACATCATTTGTTCGTTCAGTATCCCAGCTGATATAACTTGCGACAATGGTCGACAGTTCATAGGTAGTAAGGTCAATGACTTCCTCAAAGGTTTCAGGATCAAGAAGATTTTATCAACTCCGTATAACCCGAGTGCAAACGGACAGGTGGATTCGATGAATAAAACCATATTTCAAAATCTAATACAGCGACTAGAGTCTTCCAAGCATAAGGGGAAGGAAGTTTTGCCCGAGGTACTATGGGCCTACAGAACGACATCGAAGTCAAGTACTGGAGAAACACCATTTTCTCTAGTATGCGGTGCAGAAGCCTTGATTCCTGTGGAAGTTGAAGAACCGAACCTAAGATGTCATTATGGTACGAACGAGTCAAATGAAGAGGCTATGGACTTGAAGCTTGACGTAGCGGACGAACTTCGCTAGAAGGCGCTAGTCTGTTTAGCTCCTCAAAAATAATGAATGGGGAGATATTACAATCAGAGAATGAACCTTCGACATTTCCAAGTAGGGGACTTAGTGCTTCGAAAAATTACCCTGCACACTAAGAATCCCGATGATGGAAAATTGGGCCCAAATTGATAAGGACCGTAGAAGATAATCGAAATAACTGGAAAAGGGTCATATCAACTAGAAACTGGAGACGGCCAAAAGTTTCATAACAACTGGAACGTGGCACACTTGAAAAAATATTATTGCTAAGGTACGAGCCACCAACTCTTTGTGACACTATTCCCACATTCATGACCCATTTTTCTATATTCTTCTACAATCCAAGTGTTTCAACTTTTCAATACCTAAAATAACATGTAAATACCATAATACTTACCTTAGATGGTGTAGGAATAAACCTTGGGTGGAAAATCCTCGCTTGAGCAAAACCCTAGTTTCACCTTCCCTTGGATTCCTTGTCTTGGATGAACTTTAATGAGTTTCTTACACTTGATTCACTTGGTTTGATGTAACTGATCACAAATACCCCTTCGAGAGATGTTTTAGAGAGAAGGGGTGTGAAGGTAAATGAAATGAAATGAACTTGGTCCCTTATTAAATACACACACTTCTGTCCTGATCCATTTATACGGACACACATACGGTCCGTACAATTTATACGGTCCGTATGTGTGACCGTATAATGGTTCCAGTGAACACTGCCCATCTTGGCTAAATATACGGCCATACCTACGGTCCGTATCTTTTGTACGGTCCGTATAATGGACCGTACAATCCAGAGTTTTCCGAAAATCATTTTCGTCGACTCGTTTGATCTCAAATCCTTATAGAACCTTCTTGACACTTGTTTGACACCTCATTAACAATCTACGGGACGTTGTAAATCTTCTCCCGAGCCTCATTCAATCGTCCTTAACTCGTTACTCATAAATCCTTTTTCGATACATCTCATATGTCTTGCCTCTTCTTGGCAAACTTTCTTTTCTTACTTCGAATGTCTTTGAAATCTCATTTCGAATCATCGAATGTTCTTTCTTACTCATCAAAACATCACATACATCGTACCCTTCGTCAATCTATTCACTGTGCATGAACGGAAAATTTTCCGAGGTGTAACATTTAGAAAACCACTTGGCACCCTGTAGTTGATCAAATAAATCATCAATTCTTGGGAGAGGATATTTGTTGTTTATCGTCACCTTGTTCAACTACCTATAATCAATGCACATTCGTAGAGAACCATCTTTCTTCCTCACGAACAAGACTGGTGCTCCCCACGGCGATGAATTGGGTCTAATAAACCCTTTCTCAAGTAAATCTTTTAACTGTGCCTTTAGCTCTTTCAATTCTGCCGGAGCCATTCGATAAGGAGGAAAAGAAATAGGCTTGGTGTCCAGCAACACATCTATGGAGAAATCAATCTCTCTTTCGGGAGAAAGACCTGGAAGTTCATCTCGGAATACATCCAGATATCATTCACTACCGGAAGGGATTGAAAAGTTGGCGACGTTGCTTCGGTGTCATGGACTCGGACTAGATGGTAAATATAGCCCTGGCTATAATCTTTCTTGCCTTAAGGTAGGAAATAAACCTACCTTTTGGAGATGCTGTATTGCCCTTCCATTCAAGCACGGGCTCTCCCAGAAATTGGAATCGAACTACTTTCATTCGGCAATCGACATTAGCATAACATGATGCCAACCAATCCATACCATAATCACATCAAAATCTAGCATTTCTAACTCAATCAAATCAGCTTTGGTCTGGCAATCACATATCACAATTACACAATTTTTATACACCTGTCTAGCTATCACGGGATCACCAACCGAAGTAGATACCTCAAAAGGTTTAATTGGCTCAGGTTTCGCCCCAATACGACCAGCAACATATGGAGTAATAAAAGAGAAAGTAGAACTCGGATCTATCAACGCATATAAATCATGGGAGAATATGGGCAATATACCTGTAACCACATCCGGGGAGGACTCAAGATCCTGTCGTCCGGCAAAGCATACACACGGGACTGAGTGGCACATGAAGTCAATGCTACCCCTCTGCCTCTACCTCGACCTGCGGACATCTGGGGAATCTGCCCTACCAGGCGCGCTGAAGAAAAACCAGCTGCTGATCCTGTGGGCTGAACCCCACCTCTACCATACCGCGAGGGACAATCTCGCATCAAATGCCCAGTCTGTCCACAAACATAACAAGCATCTGTGTCCTGGTGACATGGCCCCGAGTGTAATTTCCTATACCGGCTACATCGTGGAACTGGTGGTCTCCTCTGACTATAATCACCCCCAAACTGATAACCCGAAGCTCTCGAACTATGGCCATGTCCTGAAGGAAAAGAGCGATCAAATCTCCTATCTGCAAATCGTGGAGGCGCACTAGTCACCAACTGGCCTGAATATCTAGAATATGTCTGCCTTAATCCCCTTCTGTAATCACTTCCTGCCCCTATAGATCTGGCCCTCTTTCTTTGCCTTCTATCAATATCACGATTACTTCTTTATGGTTGATGTCGTCTCTCTAAGTTCTGGGCATGGGCTTGAATTCGGGAAATATCCATCCCGTCTTGGAATGAAGCCGTTAAGCAATCTTTAAATAAATGTGGCCCTAAGCCACTCACAAATTTATGTACCTGATCTCCCATGTCAGCCACCATAGTCGGGGCATACCTAGACAAAGAATTAAATTGAAGACTATATTCCCGGGCACTCATGTTTCCTTCCTTAAGATTTAAAAATCTATCCGCTCTAGCTCGGCGGATCTCGAGTGGCAAATAGTGACAGATGAAAACATCTACAACCTCTTGCCACACGGGAGGAGGCGCATTCTCTTTTCTCGATGCTATCCAGTTATTATACCACAACACCACCATATCTCAGAGTCTATACGATGCCAACTCCACAGATTCAGTCTCGGAGGCATGAATAATCTTCAATGTCCTCAACATCTCATCAATGAAACCTTGCGGGTCTTCATCCGGCTTTGACCCGAAAAACTCCGGAGGATTCAAACTCATAAAATCACGGGCTCTGGTACTAGTTGACCGATCACTTGGGCCCGTATTCTGCTGTTGTGCCTGGGCGGCAACCAACTGTGTCAATACATGAATGGCCTCGGTCACTTGTTGACCCGAAGTACCCGGCGGAGGAATTGGAGCTGAAGCTCCTCCTTGTTCTTCTACATTGGGCAGGGTAGAGGAAGTATTAGATAGGTCCTCATTATGTGACTAGCCCTCTTCTACATTCATCGGTGGATCTCTTTCCACCCGCCTTTTTGTCGTAGTCTTTCCGTTCTGGGCGGCTGTAGCTTTCCCTTTTGGCGGCATTTCTGAAATCACAACACACTATTAGGGAGGATAAAATCTTATACACGGCTCTATCGCACGATCTCATAAGAAGAAAGATGGTCAATGTTATGTCCCGTATTTTCATACGTCGGGACGTTTTAAAATAAGCGCGACAAGTTAAAGGCAAGACTATCTTAAGATATGAAGTAGAGATTTTAACTTCCGGTTTCGTGTCGAGTCACAATTTATTCACAATTCACGTGTGGCATTAAACTAGTAATGGAAAATTGGGATTAAACTAACCATAATTGGATTAATAAATGGGATTGGAAAGACCAAAAATCAGTCCATTTAAATGGACATAGCTAGCCGTGCACTATAGTGCCTTGGTCAAAGAATATTGACCCAAGTTAGTGTGATACACATGTCCAAAGCATTGAGGGAGTGTATATACAAAATAATCTGATTCATATCTCACTACATTACACCATTTCAACACTACAAAGTGAGAGAACACTTAGAGAGAGAGAGGGAAACTCTCGGCCAAGAGCTAGCCGAGAGTGAGGTCCAAAAATCTGCTCAATATTCCAGTTTTTCTCCATCAAATTTACCCCTCATCTAGTGTGTAAGAAGGTGTATTAGTTGTTGAAGAGAAACAATAAAGTGAAGCACTTAATAGAGTTGAAGTTTCGGCCAAGTGAAGCACAAGATTGAAAGGTAAGAATGTTTGTTGTTTCTTGTGTTGCATGATGATTTGAATGTATAGTTCATGCATGTTGTTGTTGGATTGTGGTTGTAGTTGAAGTAGAGAGTGAGCCATGTGTGAGGTGGTTTCATGACTGATTTCATTGTGCATGTATTGTTGGTGAATTGAATATGTATCGACATATGTAAATGAACAAAGATTGTAAGAGTTTGGTTGTGATGTTGCATGTTGGATATTGGACTGTTTTTGCTAGAATTTAAAATGAATCATGTGTTGAAGATTATAATGAAGTAATTCTTAATCTTGTTGAACATGTATTGGAAATGCATTGAATGCATTGTAGTTGCATAAACGGATGAAAATCATGAAATGGTGGAAAGGGTGATGAAACCGTGTAGGGGACTGTTTTGGACAAAGTTATGGACTGTTTTGGGTTATAATTTGATTGTTGTTGTTATGGACATTGTATTGTATTGTATGCATGTTGAATATTTGAATTGAGGTGTTAAAGAAATGAATTATGTTGAGGGGTAAGGGCAGTCCAAAACCGTGGACAGTTTTTAAGGTTAGAAGTGAAATTGTGTGTGTTGAATGTTGATTCTTGTTGCAAACGTTTAGTGAATGTAAAATGCCATGATTCAAGTTAAAACTGAACTGATTGTGGGCTGTTGTAAGAGTGAAGATGATGCTAAAACAGTTCCAAGATTTCATGAAAGTAAAGTCATGAAAAGTGTTGTGTTGTTGCAAGTTAAAACTGGAAAATTGCTAAGTAAGAATGGAAATGATGTGTGTGTTGGGTTGCCGTGTGTATGAGACTGTTTTGGGTGGTGTAGGGACTGCCCAAGTTCCCTAAGTCATGCTTAAACAAGTTTTGATCAATATACGAAAGAACGACTAGCCATGTTAGCTTGTAACGCTAGTTGGGTTAAATGCGAACGAAACGTCGTTTAATTGTTAGAAAGGAGTTGTGAATGTCACAATACGTGTTGAATGCCCTTGTAGACTAATTGTAGTTCTTCACATCTTGATATAGGATAAGTATTGTTGGGCAGAAAGTACAAGTTAGAATACAACTAAACGCAAAAGGTATGTAAAGCCTATTCCTTCTTTCTTTTGGCATGTCCTAGACGTAAGATTGAAACGATATGAACCTTGGGGTAAATTCTATTCTCTAGTTTCATGTATGGCTTATGAATCTATATTTCATTAATGTTATTATCATGTGCCTACAATATGAGTGACTAATGAACAATGCATGAAAGTTCCTATACTTAAAGAATTGCACAACTAAAGACGTACTTGACTTCCAAAAGCTATACCATATTAAAGTGACATATGTATATGAAATCTAAAACGTTTCTTGTAATAGTTGTTATGAGATTTAAAATGAACTGAATATGAATATTATTTTGACACTTTAGAGCTGGTTAGTTGCTTATCCCTTGAGTCTAAAAAGATGATTTGCATATATGTGGTTGCTTATTATTCTGCTCGTGCTTACCGCTATATCCTTCACTGAGTCCCGGGCCAGGGTACGTTTTCGTGCGCACATTTATTATATTAATCACCGAGCCCCTCACTAGAGGGCCGGGACACGTTATGTATATATATATGATGATGATATGATGATGTGATGATATGATGATATGATGATATGATGATATGGAGATGATGGTGGCTAGGAGGGCATATTCCTTATTACCGAGTCCCTCAGGAAAGGGCCGGGACACGTCTATGTTTATGTTATGATGCTATGATTTTAAATTACCGAGTCCCTCATAAAAAGGGCCGGGACACGTCATGTATGTTTTATACAGAATTATTATGCAGCTTTGACTACAAAACTCTATAATAGTAATGATATGAGAATGATACAGATGAAATATGTTCAAAGGCAAGTTTTATGAAATTTTGTTGTTGCAATGCATCCTATGTACCGTGTCTCAATATAAGTCTATACTATGTTTCAAGCTTTACATATTCAGTACATATTCCATACTGACCCCCTTCCTTCGGGGGGCTGCGTTCATGCCCGCAGGTACAGACGCTCGTTTTGGAGATCCGCCAGCTTAGGTCATCTTTCAGCTATTTTGGACTGCTCCTTTGTTCCGGAGCTAGCTTGTGGTATAACCTCCTTATGTTGTGTCCGTATGTGTTTATTTGGGTACGGCAGGGCCCTGTCCCACCACATAATACGGTGGTTACTCTTAGAAGTCTGTGGACATCGGTGTGGGTCTGTTTACAGTTGTTGATGCGTTTTATGTTTTGACTTAAGTTTGGGGCGTACCCATTCGTAATGGCAGCCTTGTCGGCTTGCATATGTGTGTATGTTTGGTATTTTGTATATCGTGGTAGCCTTGTCGGCTTGCTTAGGAATATATATAAATGTTGTTGTTTGATAAGTGCAACTCCTCGGGAGATAGGTGACTAAGACATACAGAACTTGACAAATCTAAATAACTCCCTATCTTTTTATATACAAACGAGATCATAACATGCAAATTGTAAATGACTATAGTTAACATATAATATGAGTGCCCAATTCGGGCACGAGTCACGGCCTACGGGGTTGGGTCGTGACAAAAGTGGTATCAGAGCGGTTAAATCCTCGGAGTGTCCACAGACTGTGTCTAGTAGAGTCTTGTTTATCGATGTGTTGTGCACCACGTTTATAAACAGGAAGCTACAGGACATTTAGGATGTCATCTTTTCTTCTCATTCTAGATCGTGCGATAGAGCTGTATTATCAGGATAAATTTTTCCCTAACAGATTGCTATGTTTTCAGCGATGCCTCCAAAGAAGGCGACAGCCGCCCAGAAGGGCAAAGCGGTAGTTGGGGAGACCAGTGGGACCCGGAGAGTCACTTGTCACGACCCTACCCCGTAGGCCGCGACCGGTGCCCTAGGTGGGCACCTATACGTACCCGATACCCAGATTAGCAAATTAACGGAATAATATAATAACATTAGTGAATACTACAGAAATTAACAGAAGGGTAGGCTTGGCACACATAGGCCGAGAAGGCCGTCATAGAACAAAACACCCCAAACATATGTACAGAACCCACACAGATATATCCACAGACCTCTACAGAACATAACACAGTCATAAGACGGGACAGGGCCCCGTCATACCCAGAATACTGTACACATCCAGATAGTAGTGTCAGACTGTACCAAAATATGGGCTCTGAAGAAGAGAGCGCCCCAAAATAGCAGTAATAGGATCCTAGACGTGTGGATCGGCAAACCTGTCGTCTGTACCTGCGCGGCATAAAAACGCAGCCCCCGAAGAAAGGGGGTCAGTACGAAATATGTACTGAATATGTAAAGCAGAAGTACATAAGTATAAATCATAATAGATTCAGAAAACTGAGTAGAAAAATCCTGAGTGTCATTTGCATATTTTCAGAACAGACAGAGTATGTACAAAATCATATGTCATATCACATCCGGCCCCAGCCATAGGGCTCGGCAGACAGAACGTGGTCACCCTCCCGACATCGGTGCCACAACAGATAGGAATCAGAAAAATGGGGCGTGGCCCCGTATCATAAAATGTCATATCAGAATGGCCATAACAAATCAGATCAGAACAGGCGGACATGGCACATCATACTCCACAGACTCATGTACGCGTATACCTGCCCCCTCACCTCGGGGCGCGGCGAACAATGCAGAAGATTACGCTTGACAACATATCCTAGCCCGGGCTCAGTGTGGGAAACGTTGGGACATCCACGAATAGAGTAGTGAGAAACTAATGCAATTTAAAACGTCATAATTATCTTCAAAGACTCGACGAAGCGTATCGAAGACGAACAAATCAAATGGAGTCAGACGGGATCAAAATAACACATTTCGTATGTCAAAATAAATTACGGAAGTATAGCTTCCCCGAAGTCATACCGGGTATCAGAATAATTCCTTGGACTTAATAGAATATTTAAACCACATTCTTTAGACAATTTAAAGGTATTTAACACATTTCCTTTCAAAAATTTGCTTAAAAAGGATTCCTTAACTCATAAGGGCAAAATCGTAATTAGCGGGCCCGCCTCGGGACAAACAAGGCGGCGGGCCCAAATAGTGTTCTGTAACCATATGGAGTCACCTAAAAAGGTTCTACGGACATTCGGCGACGTTTCAAGTAGTTTGAAGTAAAGGTGCCTTATTTCAAGCAAAGGGCACCAAAGATGTTCAATTCTATTGAAGGAAAAATGGAAAATTTCCTTTGCGGATTCCGAGGGCCACGAGGTCCTTCGAGGCCCGGATCCGACCCTAATTCACTAAAGGCATGCCAAGGGAAGTAATAGGGTTGCTTTACATACCTTTCACGCTCCTTAAGCTTCTTCAAACTCGCTTCCCGTTTCGTCGAAAAACTGCAAATGGTCAAGTTTACCATTTGTAAGCCATGGATGCCAAAGTCTTGATTTAATGCACAAATTGGCTACCGAAATTTCGGCAGCACTTCCCCTATACATATAGCACCCCGAGAATTCAACTCGGCTAAAATTTATCAATCAACAACCCAAACAACAACATCAAGGTCATCTATGAACATTACAAGTACAAATATCCTCCAACTAACAATTTTTCTCACAAGTCAACTTAATTATCAATTCAACCCGATTTTCGAATTAACATTATAATCTCACATCCATTATCATTCAAGATCATCACCACATAAATCTAAAGATATCTCCTATCATTCCTCTTAGGATATACACTTGATATACATGATATACACGTTTCCGCCAAAAACATAACTTATGCAAAACATCAAATCTTTGGCATATAATTTCAAAACAAGTTTCCAACTTCCCAAATTCATCAAAGAACATCAAAATTCACAACCAAACACTTCATTTACTTAATGTCGGAAAAATCATACTAAATCGACATAAGTTCCTACCTTCCAATTCAATACAACTTATATCATTCTAACTCCATTCACATTACAAACATCACAATCTCAACACAACTAACACATTAAACAATCTTAATCCATTTTATTCTCAAGCCATATACACCACACGGCCAAGGGCTATTGTTAGCCATTCAATCAAATTTATTCCACTTTCATTCTCAACATGAATTCCATCACATTCACAACTAGAATACAACATAATTTCAACACATTTGTGGCTATACATCCCATATATATATACGGCTACACACTCACACACACACCCACTTTGCAAACTTCCACTTCTTCATACAATAAGCACATTTCTACATACTACAACACAAATAAGGCTCAACAACACAATAACAAGATAGAAATTCTTACCTTTTCTTCAAGTTTCCTTTACTTGGACAAGTGATCACCTTGAGGAATCCAAAGCTCCCCACTCCAAACCAACTACACCAAGATGCAAAGGGACCTTGAATTAGTAGGAATTCAACAAGATTTGAATTTTTGAATCAAGATTTTTTTGGGGTTGTTTTTCTTCACCTCACCCGAAACCCTCACTTCTTGCTCTTGATCTCTTTTTTTTTTTTTTCTAAGTCTCATAATGGATAGGTTATGAAGACTTGGTCTTCTTATAATTAAATGTCACATGCCTTGCACATGATCACATTATTTTGGGCTTGGGCCAAGGCCTACAATGGCCGGCCAAGCACCCCTCTTTGGGCTTCAATTCAATTAATTTTTTTTTGAGCCCAATAACTTATGGATCACATTTTGTAATTCCCGAAACTAATTTCCAAAATTCAAAAATTACCCTTAGCCTTGTCCCGCACTTTCATAATTCTATTCTTTCATTCATAACTCGTATGTTCAACGAACTATCAAATTTGGCCTCATATCTCAAGAATCCATTATTTATCGAATTTTTCCCAACGTGTGAAAACACGGGATATAACATCACTAGAGCTTATTCCCAATATGTGCCTGGGATTAGAATTCAGTCAGCGAGCTCCGCTACACCATCACTATCAGAGGAGCCTAGGGCAGCAGCAGCTGCAGGTCAGGAGACAGACTTACCACCAGCTCCTGCGGCTCCAGCAACCGAGCCTCCAGCTCCCCAGCCAGGGGCAGAGGATAGGGCTATGCGTGAAGCAGTACAGTTATTGACTAGGTTGGTATCGGGACAGGCTCGCAGACGTGGGTTAGGAGGTGATGATGTGGATAGACGCGACAGTTTGAGGGTTCGCGATTTTCTGACTTGTAAACCCCCAGAGTTCTATGGGTCAAAGCCCACAGAGGATCCACAGGAGTTTATTCGACAGATGCTGCGTACGTTGCGGGTGACTTGATCTTCCGAGACTGAGTCGGTCGAATTGGCTTCCTATCAGTTGCGGGATGTGGCAGTTAATTGGTATGAGTCCTGGGAGTTGTCCAGGGGTGAGGATGCTCCACCAGCAGTATGGGACGAGTTCGTAGAGGCTTTTCTGGGTCATTTTCTGCCTCCAGAGATGAGGAGAGCCAGAGTTGACAGATTTATAACACCTCACCCGAAACCCTCACTTCTTGCTCTTGATCTCTTTTTTTTTTTTTTCTAAGTCTCATAATGGATAGGTTATGAAGACTTGGTCTTCTTATAATTAAATGTCACATGCCTTGCACATGATCACATTATTTTGGGCTTGGGCCAAGGCCTACAATGGCCGGCCAAGCACCCCTCTTTGGGCTTCAATTCAATTAATTTTTTTTTGAGCCCAATAACTTATGGATCACATTTTGTAATTCCCGAAACTAATTTCCAAAATTCCAAAATTAGCCTTAGCCTTGTCCCGCACTTTCATAATTCTATTCTTTCATTCATAACTCGTATGTTCAACGAACTATCAAATTTGGCCTCATATCTCAAGAATCCATTATTTATCGAATTTTTCCCAACGTGTGAAAACACGGGATATAACATCCTCCCCCCCTTTAGAACATTCGTCCTCGAATGTAAAATTAATCTTATAGGGTTTGAAAACACTTTGGGGAGTTCATGCTTACAGACAACACATATTACTTACGATTTATATTGAAATGAACTTAAGCAGGGATTCGAGGTTACCTGTGGCCATAGGGAATAGATGAGGGTATTTCTACTTCATTTCTTCCTCCGACTCCCAGGTCATCTCCTCCCGGTTATCATTCCGCCACAGTACCTTAACGGAGGCCACATCTTTATTTCGGAGCCTCCTTACCTGACGATCCAAAATAGATACGGGCTGCTCCTCGTACGCTAACTGCTCCGTCACCTGAATATCCTCAGCAGGGAATACTCTGGAAGGGTCTCCAATGCATTTACGAAGCATAGAGACGTGGAACACCGGATGCACCGCTTCCAAATCAGATGGCAAAGCTAACTCATAGGCGACATTCCCAACCTTCCGAACAATCTGATACGGCCCAATATAACGCGGACTGAGCTTACCCTTTCTGCCGAACCGCATCACGCCTTTCATAGGCGATACCTTCAGAAATACCCAATCGCCTACCTGAAACTCCAACGGTCGACGCCTTCTATCCGCGTATGACTTCTGTCGACTCTGGGCTGCCAATAGTCGCTCTCGAATAAGGTTCACCTTATCCACAGCCTGCTGGACCATATCTGGGCCGATCAACTCTGTCTCGCCAACATCAAACCAGCCAACCGGCGATCTGCACTTCCTGCCATATAAAGCCTCGTACGGAGCCATCTGGATGCTGGAATGGTAACTATTATTATATGCAAACTCGATCAACGGCAAGTGATCGTCCCAGCTACCCCTGAAATCAATAACGCAAGCCCGTAACATATCCTCCAGCGTCTGACTGTAAGTCTGCCAAACTGCCCATGGACTTCCGACTGAGCGCATCCGCAACAACATTAGCCTTACCCGGATGATACAAAATATCCACGTCATAATCCTTCAGAAGCTCCAACCACCTCCGCTGCCGCAAATTAAGCTCTCTCTGTCTGAAAATATACTGGAGACTCTTATGATCAGTATAAATATCCACATGAACGCCATATAAATAGTGTCTCCATATCTTCAGAGCATGAATCACCGCTGCGAGTTCCAGATCGTGAGTAGGATAATTCTTCTCATGCTTCTTGAGCTGCCGGGAAGCATACGCTATAACTCTGCCGTGCTGCATCAATACACAGCCTAACCCGATGCCAGAAGCGTCACAATAAATAACATACCCGTCCGGTCCCTCGGGTAGTGTCAGAACTGGGGCTGTAGTCAGCTTCTCCTTCAGCAACTGGAAGCTTCGTTCACAAGCATCAGACCACTGGAACTTAGCTCCCTTCTGAGTCATCCTTGTCAAAGGCGCTGAAATCGAAGCAAACTTCTCCACGAATCTCCTGTAATAACCTGCTAACCCCAAGAAACTGCGTACCTCTGTAGGCGTCGTGGGTCTGGGCCAATTCTTCACGGCCTCGATCTTCTGTGTGTCTACCCGGACACCATCAGCTGCAATAACATGGCCTAAGAAAGCCACTGAGGATAGCCAAAATTCACACTTAGAAAATTTCGCATACAGCTTCTGATGTCGGAGTACCCCTAATACCGATCTGAGATGATCCGCGTGCTCTGCCTCGGACCGAGAATAAACCAGGATGTCGTCAATAAATACAATCACAAACATATCCAAGAACGGCCTGAATACCCGGTTCATCAAATCCATAAATACCGCGGGGGCATTAGTAAGCCCAAAAGACATGACCCTGAACTCATAATGCCCGTATCGGGTCCGGAAAGCTGTCTTAGGAATATCAGCCTCGCGAACTCGTACCTGGTGATAACCAGATCGAAGATCTATCTTCGAGAAGTACTTAGCACTCTGCAGCTGATCAAACAAATCATCAATCCTGGGGAGGGGGTATTTATTCTTTATAGTTACCTTATTCAGCTGCCGATAGTCAATACACATACGCAGCGACCCGTCTTTCTTACGCACAAATAATACCGGAGCTCCCCAAGGCGAAGTACTGGGCCTGATGAAGCCCTTATCTAGCAAATCCTTCAACTGCTCTTTCAACTCCTTCAGTTCTGCCGGCGCCATTCTATACGGAGGAATAGAGATAGGCTTAGTACCTGGGAGTAAATCAATAGAGAAATCTATCTCCCGCTCTGGCGGAAGACCTGGAAGCTCGTCGGGAAAAACATCTGGAAACTCATTAACCACGGGGACTGACTGAAGTGTCGGCGTCTCTGCTGTCAAGTCTTGCACCCGTACCAGATGATAAATATAGCCCTTTCTGATCATTTTCTTTGCCTTAAGGTATGAAATAAACTTACCTTTCGGCGATGCTGTATTACCAGCCCATTCTACAACTGGCTCCCCGGGAAACTGGAAACGGACTACCTTATTCTGGCAGTCCACATGAGCGTAACAGGAAGCTAGCCAATCCATACCCATAATAACGTCGAATTCAATCATATCTAGCTCCACCAAATCTGCCTTAGTGTCACGGTCACATACAAGTACAGAACAATTTTTATACACCTGATTCGCTACAATATAGTCTCCGATCGGTGTGGCCACCTCGAATGGCTCTATAGGCTCAGACATAATACCAATTTTACCAGCAACAAGGGGCGAAATATACGATAAAGTCGAACCTGGATCAATTAATGCATACACAGATCGAGAGAAGATCGATAAAGTACCTGTAACGACATTAGGAGATGCCTCCTGATCCTGACGACTGGCCAAAGCATAGATGCGGTTCGAAGGACCGCCAATACCAGAAGTTGCACCACGGCCTCTGCCGCGACCTGCTGGTGCCGGAGTACCCTGCCCCGTGGGGCGCATAGCCACTGATGAAGATGAAGACCCAGCGGCTGATCCGGTAGGCTGCGCTGCACCACCCGCACTGCCCTTATACGGGCAATCTCTCACCGAATGACCCTGACGGCCACAAGAAAAGCATGCCCCGGTGGCTCTGTAGCACTCTCCCGGGTGGTATCTGCCACAGAAAGAACACTGAACTCTGGGTGGCCTCATCTGACCCGAACCCCTATCTGTCCGCGAACCTGAAGCCCTGGAGCTCTGGCCTGCTCCTGAATACCCTGGGCTATCAAATCTGCGACCTGTAGGCTGGGGAGGTGGGCTCTGTGCCGGCTGAGATGAAAATCTACTAGGCTGCTGCGGCTGCTGGGGCTGCTGCGGCTGCCTGTCCCGAAAATCTCCAGAATAACCCGATGATCTGGCCCTCTTGGGCGGTCTCCCGTCCTGGCTCCTGTCGGCCTGCTGCCCCCCTCGGCCCCTATCCTCCATGCCCTGGGCGTGCGCCTGAATACGGGCAATATCCATATCGGGCTGGGCCGCCAATACCAGACAACTATCAATAAAATAGCGATCGAGCCCCATAATATACCTGTGTATCCTGTCCACCATCGTAGCTACCACAGTAGGCGCATATCGGGCCAAGGAATCAAACTCCAAACTGTAGTCCCGGATACTGCGGCCCCTCTGTCTCAATAACAAAAATCTGTCAGCCCTGGCTCGTCGTAACTCTGGGGGCAGAAAATGTCCAAGAAAGGCCTGAGAAAAGTCACCCCAAACTGCTGGGGAAGCGTCGTCCCCCCGGGATAGCTTCCACGACTCATACTAGTTCGCTGCCACGTCATATAACCGGTACGAAGCCAATGCGACTGACTCTGTCTCGGAAGCATTAATCAGCTCTAGAGTGCGCCGCATCTTCCTGATAAACTCCTCGGGATCCTCGTCGGGCTTAGTCCCGTAGAACTCTGGAGGACCACAAGTCAAGAACTCCCGGGCCCTCGAGCTGTCACGCCTATACATCCGGTCGCCTCCCAGTCCGTGGCCCTGGGCCTGTCCTGCCACCAATCTGGTCAATAACTGAATCGCCTCCCTTATGGACTGATCCTCAGTGCCTGGCCGTGGAGCTGGAGGCTCAGGTACTGGAACTGCAGGAGCTGGCGGAGGAGCCGTCCCCCGATCTGCAGCTACGGCTGCCCCAATCTCCTCTACTAGCGGCGGTGTAGACGAACCCTCTGTCTGGGGCAAAGTCTCCGGAGCAATATATGTCTGGGCCCTGGTAGTCCTCTGGACCCGGCTCGTCTCTCCAACGGCCACTGACTTGCCCTTTTGGGCCGCTGTTGCCTTTTTCGGAGGCATATCTGCAAATGTAACCATTCGTTAGGGAGGAGTCATCTTTATAACACAGCTCTAACGCACGATCTAAAACAAAAAGAAGGGTAGTATCCTAATGCCCTGTAGCTTCCCGTTTATAGGTGTGGTGCACAACACACCGATAAACAAGACTCTACTAGACACGGTCTGTGGACATTCCGAGGACGAACCGCTCTGATACCACTTTTGTCACGACCCAACCCCGTAGGCCGCGACCGGTGCCCTAGGTGGGCACCTATACGTACCCGATACCCAGATTAGCAAATTAACGGAATAATATAATAACATTAGTGAATACTACAGAAATTAACAGAAGGGTAGGCTTGGCACACATAGGCCGAGAAGGCCGTCATAGAACAAAACACCCCAAACATATGTACAGAACCCACACAGATATATCCACAGACCTCTACAGAACATAACACAGTCATAAGACGGGACAGGGCCCCGTCATACCCAGAATACTGTACACATCCAGATAGTAGTGTCAGACTGTACCAAAATATGGGCTCTGAAGAAGAGAGCGCCCCAAAATAGCAGTAATAGGATCCTAGACGTGTGGATCGGCAAACCTGTCGTCTGTACCTGCGCGGCATAAAAACGCAGCCCCCGAAGAAAGGGGGTCAGTACGAAATATGTACTGAATATGTAAAGCAGAAGTACAGAAGTATAAATCATAATAGATTCAGAAAACTGAGTAGAAAAATCCTGAGTGTCATTTGCATATTTTCAAAACAGACAGAGTATGTACAAAATCATATGTCATATCACATCCGGCCCCAGCCATAGGGCTCGGCAGACAGAACGTGGTCACCCTCCCGACATCGGTGCCACAACAGATAGGAATCAGAAAAAGGGGGCGTGGCCCCGTATCATAAAATGTCATATCAGAATGGCCATAACAAATCAGATCAGAACAGGCGGACATGGCACATCATACTCCACAGACCCATGTACGCGTATACCTGCCCCCTCACCTCGGGGCGCGGCGAACAATGCAGAAGATTACGCTTGACAACATATCCTGGCCCGGGCTCAGTGTGGGAAACGTTGGGACATCCACGAATAGAGTAGTGAGAAACTAATGCAATTTAAAACGTCATAATTATCTTCAAAGACTCGACGAAGCGTATCGAAGACGAACAAATCAAATGGAGTCAGACGGGATCAAAATAACACATTTCGTATGTCAAAATAAATTACGGAAGTATAGCTTCCCCGAAGTCATACCGGGTATCAGAATAATTCCTTGGACTTAATAGAATATTTAAACCACATTCTTTAGACAATTTAAAGGTATTTAACACATTTTCTTTCAAAAATTTGCTTAAAAAGGATTCCTTAACTCATAAGGGCAAAATCGTAATTAGCGGGCCCGCCTCGGGACAAACAAGGCGGCGGGCCCAAATAGTGTTCTGTAACCATATGGAGTCACCTAAAAAGGTTCTACGGACATTCGGCGACGTTTCAAGTAGTTTGAAGTAAAGGTGCCTTATTTCAAGCAAAGGGCACCAAAGATGTTCAATTCTATTGAAGGAAAAATGGAAAATTTCCTTTGCGGATTCCGAGGGCCAAGGTCCTTCGAGGCCCGGATCCGACCCTAATTCACTAAAGGCATGCCAAGGGAAGTAATAGGGTTGCTTTACATACCTTTCACGCTCCTTAAGCTTCTTCAAACTCGCTTCCCGTTTCGTCGAAAAACTGCAAATGGTCAAGTTTACCATTTGTAAGCCATGGATGCCAAAGTCTTGATTTAATGCACAAATTGGCTACCGAAATTTCGGCAGCACTTCCCCTATACATATAGCACCCCGAGAATTCAACTCGGCTAAAATTTATCAATCAACAACCCAAACAACAACATCAAGGTCATCTATGAACATTACAAGTACAAATATCCTCCAACTAACAATTTTTCTCACAAGTCAACTTAATTATCAATTCAACCCGATTTTCGAATTAACATTATAATCTCACATCCATTATCATTCAAGATCATCACCACATAAATCTAAAGATATCTCCTATCATTCCTCTTAGGATATACACTTGATATACATGATATACACGTTTCCGCCAAAAACATAACTTATGCAAAACATCAAATCTTTGGCATATAATTTCAAAACAAGTTTCCAACTTCCCAAATTCATCAAAGAACATCAAAATTCACAACCAAACACTTCATTTACTTAATGTCGGAAAAATCATACTAAATCGACATAAGTTCCTACCTTCCAATTCAATACAACTTATATCATTCTAACTCCATTCACATTACAAACATCACAATCTCAACACAACTAACACATTAAACAATCTTAATCCATTTTATTCTCAAGCCATATACACCACACGGCCAAGGGCTATTGTTAGCCATTCAATCAAATTTATTCCACTTTCATTCTCAACATGAATTCCATCACATTCACAACTAGAATACAACATAATTTCAACACATTTGTGGCTATACATCCCATATATATATACGGCTACACACTCACACACACACCCACTTTGCAAACTTCCACTTCTTCATACAATAAGCACATTTCTACATACTACAACACAAATAAGGCTCAACAACACAATAACAAGATAGAAATTCTTACCTTTTCTTCAAGTTTCCTTTACTTGGACAAGTGATCACCTTGAGGAATCCAAAGCTCCCCACTCCAAACCAACTACACCAAGATGCAAAGGGACCTTGAATTAGTAGGAATTCAACAAGATTTGAATTTTTGAATCAAGATTTTTTTGGGGTTGTTTTTCTTCACCTCACCCGAAACCCTCACTTCTTGCTCTTGATCTCTTTTTTTTTTTTTCTAAGTCTCATAATGGATAGGTTATGAAGACTTGGTCTTCTTATAATTAAATGTCACATGCCTTGCACATGATCACATTATTTTGGGCTTGGGCCAAGGCCTACAATGGCCGGCCAAGCACCCCTCTTTGGGCTTCAATTCAATTAATTTTTTTTTTGAGCCCAATAACTTATGGATCACATTTTGTAATTCCCGAAACTAATTTCCAAAATTCAAAAATTACCCTTAGCCTTGTCCCGCACTTTCATAATTCTATTCTTTCATTCATAACTCGTATGTTCAACGAACTATCAAATTTGGCCTCATATCTCAAGAATCCATTATTTATCGAATTTTTCCCAACGTGTGAAAACACGGGATATAACATCACTAGAGCTTATTCCCAATATGTGCCTGGGATTAGAATTCAGTCAGCGAGCTCCGCTACACCATCACTATCAGAGGAGCCTAGGGCAGCAGCAGCTGCAGGTCAGGAGACAGACTTACCACCAGCTCCTGCGGCTCCAGCAACCGAGCCTCCAGCTCCCCAGCCAGGGGCAGAGGATAGGGCTATGCGTGAAGCAGTACAGTTATTGACTAGGTTGGTATCGGGACAGGCTCGCAGACGTGGGTTAGGAGGTGATGATGCGGATAGACGCGACAGTTTGAGGGTTCGCGATTTTCTGACTTGTAAACCCCAGAGTTCTATGGGTCAAAGCCCACAGAGGATCCACAGGAGTTTATTCGACAGATGCTGCGTACGTTGCGGGTGACTTGATCTTCCGAGACTGAGTCGGTCGAATTGGCTTCCTATCAGTTGCGGGATGTGGCAGTTAATTGGTATGAGTCCTGGGAGTTGTCCAGGGGTGAGGATGCTCCACCAGCAGTATGGGACGAGTTCGTAGAGGCTTTTCTGGGTCATTTTCTGCCTCCAGAGATGAGGAGAGACAGAGTTGACAGATTTATAACACCTGAGGCAGAATGGTAGAAGTGTTCGAGACTATAGCATCGAGTTTGATTCGCTGGCTAGGTACGCGCCCGCTATGGTAACTGACATGGCAGATAGGGTGCATCGTTATGTAATGGGCTTGGATAATTCTTTGATTGATAGCTGCATGGCAATGGCTTCTCAGCCCGGTATAAATATCGCTCCAGTGCAGGCATATGCACAGGGAGTTGAGGGTCGACAGAGAGGGCGTCGATTTGATAGGGAGCAGGAAAGGGGTCAACATAAGAGAGCTAGATCAGCTGGGTATCATTCTGGTGACTTTCGGGGCGGGCAGCCCCAACAGCAGTATAGTCGATATCCTTCCCAGCCGGCACGGAGTGCACCTTCACGATTTACTGGTAGAAGGTTTGATAGTGTTACATCCGACATTTTCGCTTGTTCGAAAAATTCAAGATAAATTGACCTGTAATGAATAAGGCCACAATTGGACACTACTTGGTATGAATGTGTAGGTTATGAATTCAATGGTGTGGAATTACGAAGGGTGGCCAAGGGCAAAAATTTGAATTTTGGAAACTTGCCTTATGAATTGCAAAATATAGCCAAAGTGGGCTTAACAAGAATTAATAAAATGAGGCCCAACTTTAAAGGGCCCAACCGGCCACCCTATGTCTAGGCCCATGATTTAATTAAATTCCATGGAAATTGTATATATTGGATAAGTATTAAGAATATTCAAGAAGCACAAAACAAAAGCCAAGAACAAGAAAAGAAAGAAGCCATTTCGGGTGAGAAAGAGGAGAAAAGAAAAAGGAAGAAAAAGAATTTGGAGCCAATTCATGGGTTCAAAAATTCATCCCTTGGGAGATTATGACTAAGTGCAAGGCCCTCTTCAAGTTGGTATAAAGATTGTGGCAAGAAAACACTTTCATCCTCCAAGTGAAGGGCTTGAAGAAAGGTGAGAATTTCATGCTTTTGTTGTGTTATAAATGGTATATGTATGTCGTAGTATGTGTGAATGAATGAAAAATATGGAAATTTTGTGTGTTGGAACAAAGGGTGTGTTGGCCGAATATGTGGGTATGAACTACATGTCTTGAATGATTTGAATTTATGTTGTAATCTAGTTGTAATATGATGGAAATTGTATTGGAAATGAAAGTGGGATGAATTAATGAAAGTTGGAGGATATTGCATGTTGGCCGTGTGGTGCCTTGTATGAAAGTGGGTGTTTTGAATTCATTTAATGCAATACTTGTGTTGTTATGACTTTGTGAAGTAGATGGAAGGATAATGTTTAAGCTAAAACGAAGAATTTGTTGGTTAAGTTGTTGTCGGAGAGTATGTCGCTTTAGCCTAATGTCTTGAAATTGTGATTGATGATAATGAACTTGGAATATGAAAATGTGTTTATGAACTCGTATGTTGAAAGTTAGGAAAAGATCGGAAAAATGGTGATTTGATAGAAAGTTGAATGTTGTGTAGCTTATGAATATTATGTGAATATGGTATGGATGCCCCGAGGTATGTCGTAATGATCTTGATGGATAATGGATATGAAAATAATAAAGTTTTGTTTGGAAATGCAAGTTTAAAACGAAAGATGATTCGTTGTGTCGAAAGAGGGCTAATAATGCCATAGTGTATGATTTAGTGTCTATTGATGTCTGTTGTTGTTAGATGTTATCTCTGGGTTGTTGTGTTGATAAAGTAAGCCGAGCTAAGTCTCGGGGATGTCGTATATACAGAGGAAATGCTGCCGAAATTTCGGTAGGCAAGTATGTGTAAAGTTGGAATATTGAAAGAATGAAACTAACCAAATGGTAAACTTGACCATTTCCAGATTTTGGACGAAATTTGGAGTGACGCCAAGCGAGCATAAGGCGCCATCGAGGTATGTGAAGCACTTCTCTACGTCCCTAGGCATGTTCTGGATGTGGTAGGCTCGGTCGCGAGCCTTAAGTACGACTCCGTTCCCCGGAATTCGAGACGGAAAACCGCTCCAATTCCTTCAATTCAATTGAAATTATTTTATTGCAAATTGCCTTTAAAGTGAGATTTTGTACAAAACCTCCCCCAAACGGAGTCGGAACACTTCCAAACGATTATGGATGACCTCATAAGGTCTATTAGCGATAATCTACGTATGTAGCCTCGAGTTGGTCAGAGGTGGGCCCACAAGGCCCGATATCTCCGGTAAACTTTTAAATACTTCCATTTTGGGTCCGATTTTCTCTAAAAACTTCTGAACTATTATTTTGTGTATATTATGGCTATTTTGGTGTAATTTATACAACATTATTTCTGAATATCTGAGAATCCCATTCTGATAATAATCTGTCGTGCCTTCCCAATTAGGATATAGGCGCGTACTATGCATACTATCTGGATATTCTGATTTTGGCTCGCCGTTTGGCACCCTTCAATTTGATCGAGTCTGTGTGTTGAGTCTGTAGGTAGGTGGTTTCTCATTTATCGATTCGTGTCTGTCTCAATGCATTCTTTCACTGCGACCCGGGCCAGGTTCTGTTATCGTGCATATTTCTCTGCATTATTCACCGCGTCCCTCGGCGTACGGGCCGGGATCTGTAAGTCTGTATGATCTGTGTATGGGGATGGCGGCCAGGATGGCATATGATCTGATATGATTCTGTCTGTCCACCGCGTCCCGTACTAAGAGGGCCGGGTTCTGTTACCGCGCCCCCAGACAGGGCCGGGATCTGTATGAATATATGCGTGTGCCATCTGTATTTATAAAGCACACGCCTCTGTATGATTTTGTATGATTCTGTGCTACTCTGCATGCATAATTCTGTCCGTCATACTACTGTCTGTCCGTCTGTGTTACGACTATTTCTGTATGTCCGTATGGATTCTGCTTCTGTATGTCCGTATGGATCCAGATTCTGCTCGTCTGTCCGTATTATGATTCCGTTTGTCTGTCCGAACTATAATTCTGTTCATTTGTGTGTAACACGATTCTGTATGTCTGTCTGGATCATAACTCTGTCCGTCAGTTTGATTTATGATTTTGCCCGTTATATTTCTGTGACTCTAGTTCGGACTATGTTTATATCTGTTACGTTTCCGCTTTACATACTCGGTACATTTTCCGCACTGACCCCCGTTCTTCGGGGGCTGCGCTACATGCCCGCAGGTACAGACGCGCCAGGTGATACGCCGCCAGCGTAGGTTTCCGACTCTGCTATCTGAAGAGCTCCCTTGACTCGGAGCATATCTTTTTGGTATATATCTTCTGTCTTCTGTGTACTCCGTATGTGTGTATATTCTGGGTACGGCGGGGCCCTGTCCCGCCATATGATTCTGTATGTCTGTAGAGGCCTGTAGATAGATGTGTGGGGTACGGGTTTCGTTTGTATGTTAGCCTTATCGGCTTACTTGTAAATGTCTGTATGTTCAGGTATATATGTATATATACGTATGGTTGCGCGCGTGCCGTATTTGTATCAGCCTATTTCCGTCCTTCTGTTTTGAAACGAAAAAAAAAAAAAAACTGTATGATTCGAATTCGATCAGATAGGTACGTATGGGTATCCAGTTAGGGTACCAGTCGCGGCCCACGGGGTTTGGGTCGTGACAAAAGTGGTATCAGAGCGGTTAGTCCTCGATATGTCTACAGGCCGTGTCTAGTAGAGTCTTGTTTATCGATGTGTTGTGCACCACATCTATAAACAGGAAGCTACAGGGCATTTAGGATGTTACCCTTCTTTGGATTCTTCGATCGTGCGATAGAACTGTATTAGTAGGATGATCCTCTCCTAACGATCTGTTATGTTTCAGTGATGCCTCCGAGGAAGGCAACAGCTGCCCAAAAGGGCAAGGCGAGGATTGAGGCAGGAGAGACCAGCCAGGCCCCGAGGGTTACCAGGGCCAGTGTACAGCCTGCACTTGAGGATGTGCCCCCGTCGTCTGGGTCTGTTACACCCCCCTTGCGGGAGGACATCAGAGCAGCAGGAGCTGCTAATCGGGAGACGGCTCCACCGCAAGCTCCTGAGGTTCCAGTGCCCGAGCCTCCAGCTCCACAGGTAGGGGCGGATGGTAGGGCCATGCGAGATGCGGTTCAGCTATTGACCACATTAATGGCGGAGCAGGTTCGCAGGCATGGATTTGGGGGTGGTCGTACGGACAGGTATGAGAGCTCCAGGGCTCGCGAGTTTCTGACATGTGGTCCCCCAGAATTCTCCGGGACCAAGTCTGAGGAAGACCCCCAGGAGTTCATTAGAAAGATGGAGAGCACACTGCGATTGATTAAAGCTTCGCCGACTGAGTCTGTGGAGTTGGCTACGTATCGATTGTATGAGGTGGCAGCAAATTGGTATGAGTCTTGGCAGCTCTCCAGGGGCGACGACGCGCCCCCAGCGGTATGGGCCGAATTTACTAAGGCCTTTCTTGACCATTTTCTACCACCAAAGCTACGAAGAGCTAGGGTCGATCGGTTCTTGAACTTGAGACAGAATGGTAGAAGTGTTCGCGAGTACAGCCTAGAGTTCGATTCACTGGCTAGGTATGCACCCACCATAGTAGCTGAGATGGCCGATAGGGTGCACAGGTATGTGATGGGACTGGACTCTTATCTGATTGATGGTTGTTTGGCTGTGGCTGCTCAGCCAGGGATGCATGTAGCCCGGTTACAGGCACACGCCCGGGGCATGGAGGACCGACGTAGGGAACGTCGGCCTGATAGGGGTTACGACAGGGGCCAGCCTAAGAGAGCCAGATCGGCTGGGTATTCAGAGGGATTTCAGAGCGAGCCTTCCCAGCGGCAGAGAAATAGGTATTCGTCCCAGCCAGCCTACAGTACGCCCCTACAGTTCGCAGGACAGAGCTCCTGAGGTCCCGGTCAGTCGAGGCCACCCATACCCCCGTGTTCTTACTGTGGGAGGCCCCACCCGGGGGAGTGTTACCGCGCTACGGGCGCTTGTTATTTTTGTGGGAGCCCAGACCATCGAGTCAGAGAGTGCCCACTTAAGGGCAGTTCGGGTTCAGCCCGGCCTGCTGGGTCCGTTGCAGGCTCATCTTCTCCTTCAGCGGCCATGCGCCCTGCGGGGCGAGGAGCACCAGCACCAGCGCCAGCGGGTCGTGGCAGAGGACGTGGTGCAGCTTCTGGTTACAGCGGTCCTTCGAACCGCGTGTTTGCTTTAACCGGCCGGCAGGACCCAGGAGCGTCTTCGAGTGCACGCCCAGGTACGCCAGCCAATCCTTTTTGAGAAATGTATGTATGGATAAGTTTGTATTTTGCTGAATTACGTGATCTTATACTTCTGGGTATTAGAAATAGTAAGATAAATGTTAATTTGGTGGATACCGAGATTCAGAAAAGCAATATGGTAATGGTATGACTTAGCCGGGGGTGGGACCCGCTACCAAAATTTTTCCGAAAATCTGCGAAGACCCCGATTTACTCTAAAATTACGTGACAAAGGTCGTGAGGGGCAATCGACGAAATTATATTAGCCCTAACGTGTCGAAATGCATGAAAGTTTCGGAGTTAAGCGTGCTCAGGCCATAGCAATTCTGGGATGGGTGACCCCCTGGGAAGTAATGCAAAGTTTTTGCTCAAGTGTAGGTATGACCGATATAAATGAAAATTTGGGGTAATCTAAAGGTGAAGGAGAATGTGTGGAGTAATCAGAGCCTTTACAAAAACCACACAGTCCGACGCGGATTAAATGGGCAAAAAGAAAAGATGCGATACCGCTCGGAAAATTGAGCGAATCTGGATAACAGTTAGCGACGACCCGAATGTTGTCAGGGGATAGGAAAAAGCCCAATTACATCATAAGTTAGTCTGGTATGACGATGGTTGAAAAAGGAAAGAGAGTATGGATAGTAGGGGAGAAGAGAGATAAGAAGGGCGAGTAAGCAGAATCCTTGAAAAAGTCGATAAGCGACACCCAAGACGATTTGTATGATTGATTTTGAATATGTTTCTGTCTGACATATCTCTGTACGATTAACCCTGATTACGAATCTGTCTGACACACCTCTGTATGTCTGACTCTGGATATAAATCCGTCTGGTGTGCCTCCGTACGTCTAATTTTGGTCACGCATCTGTCTGATACATCTCCGCATGTCTGATTCTAAGTGTGACTCTGTATGATACATTTCTGTAAGCCTGATTCCGATTTCGAAATCCGTCCGATACATTTTTATACATCTGACTCTGATCTCAGATCTGTCTGACATACTTCCGTATCTCTTCTTTTGATTATGAATCTATCCGCCATAGTTTGGCATGTCTGCTTCCGATTACGAATCCGTCCGATATGCTTCGACGTGTCCGATTCCAGTCCTGAATCTGTTGGTAAGAAGTGTCTGGTATGAAGTGGGATTATATTGATGTGGTAGAGAACCCAGTAGTGTAACAAGAAACGATATTGACTATGATGTCTGGAAAGTGTTCGTCTGTCACGAGAAAATAGTCTATGGTCCGATAATTGTGTGGGGTATGAGATAATAAATTATGGAGGCATTTAAATCAGTGATGTGAAAAAAAAAATTACCCCATAATGTTGGCAGAGAAGCCATGTCGGAAAGTCGGTAAAGGACGATTGTAAAGAGAACCCTCCCGAAGTAGTATGACGCCCCATAAGGTCAATTTAACATTCGAGGACGAATGTTTTTAAAGGGGGGGAGAATGTAACATCCGACATTTTCGCTTGTTCGAAAAATTCAAGATAAATTGACCTGTAATGAATAAGGCCACAATTGGACACTACTTGGTATGAATGTGTAGGTTATGAATTCAATGGTGTGGAATTACGAAGGGTGGCCAAGGGCAAAAATTTGAATTTTGGAAACTTGCCTTATGAATTGCAAAATATAGCCAAAGTGGGCTTAACAAGAATTAATAAAATGAGGCCCAACTTTAAAGGGCCCAACCGGCCACCCTAT
This sequence comes from Lycium barbarum, assembly GCF_019175385.1. NCBI lineage: Eukaryota > Viridiplantae > Streptophyta > Magnoliopsida > Solanales > Solanaceae > Lycium > Lycium barbarum. The sequence goes on along the minus strand of NC_083345.1, from coordinate 58,306,794 downwards.
GTCTAGGCCCATGATTTAATTAAATTCCATGGAAATTGTATATATTGGATAAGTATTAAGAATATTCAAGAAGCACAAAACAAAAGCCAAGAACAAGAAAAGAAAGAAGCCATTTCGGGTGAGAAAGAGGAGAAAAGAAAAAGGAAGAAAAAGAATTTGGAGCCAATTCATGGGTTCAAAAATTCATCCCTTGGGAGATTATGACTAAGTGCAAGGCCCTCTTCAAGTTGGTATAAAGATTGTGGCAAGAAAACACTTTCATCCTCCAAGTGAAGGGCTTGAAGAAAGGTGAGAATTTCATGCTTTTGTTGTGTTATAAATGGTATATGTATGTCGTAGTATGTGTGAATGAATGAAAAATATGGAAATTTTTTGTGTTGGAACAAAGGGTGTGTTGGCCGAATATGTGGGTATGAACTACATGTCTTGAATGATTTGAATTTATGTTGTAATCTAGTTGTAATATGATGGAAATTGTATTGGAAATGAAAGTGGGATGAATTAATGAAAGTTGGAGGATATTGCATGTTGGCCGTGTGGTGCCTTGTATGAAAGTGGGTGTTTTGAATTCATTTAATGCAATACTTGTGTTGTTATGACTTTGTGAAGTAGATGGAAGGATAATGTTTAAGCTAAAACGAAGAATTTGTTGGTTAAGTTGTTGTCGGAGAGTATGTCGCTTTAGCCTAATGTCTTGAAATTGTGATTGATGATAATGAACTTGGAATATGAAAATGTGTTTATGAACTCGTATGTTGAAAGTTAGGAAAAGATCGGAAAAATGGTGATTTGATAGAAAGTTGAATGTTGTGTAGCTTATGAATATTATGTGAATATGGTATGGATGCCCCGAGGTATGTCGTAATGATCTTGATGGATAATGGATATGAAAATAATAAAGTTTTGTTTGGAAATGCAAGTTTAAAACGAAAGATGATTCGTTGTGTCGAAAGAGGGCTAATAATGCCATAGTGTATGATTTAGTGTCTATTGATGTCTGTTGTTGTTGGATGTTATCTCTGGGTTGTTGTGTTGATAAAGTAAGCCGAGCTAAGTCTCGGGGATGTCGTATATACAGAGGAAATGCTGCCGAAATTTCGGTAGGCAAGTATGTGTAAAGTTGGAATATTGAAAGAATGAAACTAACCAAATGGTAAACTTGACCATTTCCAGATTTTGGACGAAATTTGGAGTGACGCCAAGCGAGCATAAGGCGCCATCGAGGTATGTGAAGCACTTCTCTACGTCCCTAGGCATGTTCTGGATGTGGTAGGCTCGGTCGCGAGCCTTAAGTACGACTCCGTTCCCCGGAATTCGAGACGGAAAACCGCTCCAATTCCTTCAATTCAATTGAAATTATTTTATTGCAAATTGCCTTTAAAGTGAGATTTTGTACAAAACCTCCCCCAAACGGAGTCGGAATACTTCCAAACGATTATGGATGACCTCATAAGGTCTATTAGCGATAATCTACGTATGTAGCCTCGAGTTGGTCCGAGGCGGGCCCACAAGGCCCGATATCTCCGGTAAACTTTTAAATACTTCCATTTTGGGTCCGATTTTCTCTAAAAACTTCTGAACTATTATTTTGTGTATATTATGGCTATTTTGGTGTAATTTATACAACATTATTTCTGAATATCTGAGAATCCCATTCTGATAATAATCTGTCGTGCCTTCCCAATTAGGATATAGGCGCGTACTATGCATACTATCTGGATATTCTGATTTTGGCTCGCCGTTTGGCACCCTTCAATTTGATCGAGTCTGTATGTTGAGTCTGTAGGTAGGTGGTTTCTCATTTATCGATTCGTGTCTGTCTCAATGCATTCTTTCACTGCGACCCGGGCCAGGTTCTGTTATCGTGCATATTTCTCTGCATTGTTCACCGCGTCCCTCGGCGTACGGGCCGGGATCTGTATGTCTGTATGATCTGTGTATGGGGATGGCGGCCAGGATGGCATATGATCTGATATGATTCTGTCTGTCCACCGCGTCCCGTACTAAGAGGGCCGGGTTCTGTTACCGCGCCCCCAGACAGGGCCGGGATTTGTATGAATATATGCGTGTGCCATCTGTATTTATAAAGCACACGCCTCTGTATGATTTTGTATGATTCTGTGCTACTCTGCATGCATAATTCTGTCCGTCATACTACTGTCTGTCCGTCTGTGTTACGACTATTTCTGTATGTCCGTATGGCTTCTGCTTCTGTATGTCCGTATGGATCCAGATTCTGCTCGTCTGTCCGTATTATGATTCCGTTTGTCTGTCCGAACTATAATTCTGTTCATTTGTGTGTAACACGATTCTGTATGTCTGTCTGGATCATAACTCTGTCCGTCAGTTTGATTTATGATTTTGCCCGTTATATTTCTGTGACTCTAGTTCGGACTATGTTTTTATCTGTTACGTTTCCGCTTTACATACTCGGTACATTTTCCGTACAGACCCCTGTTCTTCGGGGGCTGCGCTACATGCCCGCAGGTACAGACGCGCCAGGTGATACGCCGCCAGCGTAGGTTTCCGACTCTGCTATCTGAAGAGCTCCCTTGACTCGGAGCATATCTTTTTGGTATATATCTTCTGTCTTCTGTGTACTCCGTATGTGTGTATATTCTGGGTACGGCGGGGCCCTGTCCCGCCATATGATTCTGTATGTCTGTAGAGGCCTGTAGATAGATGTGTGGGTTACGGGTTTCGTCTGTATGTTAGCCTTATCGGCTTACTTGTAAATGTCTGTATGTTCAGGTATATATGTATATATACGTATGGTTGCGCGCGTGTCGTATTTGTATCGGCCTATTTCCGTACTTCTGTTTTGAAACGAAAAAAAAAAAAAACTTTATGATTCGAATTCGATCAGATAGGTACGTATGGCTATCCAGTTAGGGTACCAGTCGCGGCCCACGTGGTTTGGGTCGTGACAAAAGTGGTATCAGAGCGGTTAGTCCTCGGTATGTCTACAGGCCGTGTCTAGTAGAGTCTTGTTTATCGATGTGTTGTGCACCACATCTATAAACAGGAAGCTACCGGGCATTTAGGATGTTACCCTTCTTTGGATTCTTAGATCGTGCGATAGAGCTGTATTAGTAGGATGATCCTCTCCTAACGATCTGTTATGTTTCAGTGATGCCTCCGAGGAAGGCAACAGCTGCCCAAAAGGGCAAGGCGAGGATTGAGGCAGGAGAGACCAGCCAGGCCCCGAGGGTTACCAGGGCTAGTGTACAGCCTGCACTTGAGGATGTGCCCCCGTCGTCTGGGTCTGTTACACCCCCCTTGCGGGAGGACATCAGAGCAGCAGGAGCTGCTAATCGGGAGACGGCTCCACCGCAAGCTCCTGAGGTTCCAGTGCCCGAGCCTCCAGCTCCACAGGTAGGGGCGGAGGGTAGGGCCATGCGAGATGCGGTTCAGCTATTGACCACATTAATGGCGGAGCAGGTTCGCAGGCATGGATTTGGGGGTGGTCGTACGGACAGGTATGAGAGCTCCAGGGCTCGCGAGTTTCTGACATGTGGTCCCCCAGAATTCTCCGGGACCAAGTCTGAGGAAGACCCCCAGGAGTTCATTAGAAAGATGGAGAGCACACTGCGATTGATTAAAGCTTCGCCGACTGAGTCTGTGGAGTTGGCTTCGTATCGATTGTATGAGGTGGCAGCAAATTGGTATGAGTCTTGGCAGCTCTCCAGGGGCGACGACGCGCCCCCAGCGGTATGGGCCGAATTTTCTAAGGCCTTTCTTGACCATTTTCTACCACCAGAGCTACGAAGAGCTAGGGTCGATCGGTTCTTGAACTTGAGACAGAATGGTAGAAGTGTTCGCGAGTACAGCCTAGAGTTCGATTCACTGGCTAGGTATGCACCCACCATAGTAGCTGAGATGGCCGACAGGGTGCACAGGTATGTGATGGGACTGGACTCTTATCTGATTGATGGTTGTTTGGCTGTGGCTGCTCAGCCAGGGATGCATGTAGCCCGGGTACAGGCACACGCCCAGGGCATGGAGGACCGACGTAGGGAACGTCGGCCTGATAGGGGTTACGACAGGGGCCAGCCTAAGAGAGCCAGATCGGCTGGGTATTCAGAGGGATTTCAGAGCGAGCCTTCCCAGCGGCAGAGAAATAGGTATTCGTCCCAGCCAACCTACAGTACGCCCCCACAGTTCGCAGGACAGAGCTCCAGAGGTCCCGGTCAGTCGAGGCCACCCATACCCCCGTGTTCTTACTGTGGGAGGCCCCACCCGGGGGAGTGTTACCGCGCTACGGGCGCTTGTTATTTTTGTGGGAGCCCAGACCATCGAGTCAGAGAGTGCCCACTTAAGGGCAGTTCGGGTTCAGCCCGGCCTGCTGGGTCCGTTGCAGGCTCATCTTCTCCTTCAGCGGCCATGCGCCCTGCGGGGCGAGGAGCACCAGCACCAGCGCCAGCGGGTCGTGGCAGAGGACGTGGTGCAGCTTCTGGTTACAGCGGTCCTTCGAACCGCGTGTTTGCTTTAACCGGCCGGCAGGACCCAGGAGCGTCTTCGAGTGCACGCCCAGGTACGCCAGCCAATCCTTTTTGAGAAATGTATGTATGGATAAGTTTGTATTTTGCTGAATTACGTGATCTTATACTTCTGGGTATTAGAAATAGTAAGATAAATGTTAATTTGGTGGATACCGAGATTCAGAAAAGCAATATGGTAATGGTATGACTTAGCCGGGGGTGGGACCCGCTACCAAAATTTTTCCGAAAATCTGCGAAGACCCCGATTTACTCTAAAATTACGTGACAAAGGTCGTGATGGGCAATCGACGAAATTATATTAGCCCTAACGTGTCGAAATGCATGAAAGTTTCGGAGTTAAGCGTGCTCAGGCCATAGCAATTCTGGGATGGGTGACCCCCTGGGATGTAATGCAAAGTTTTTGCTCAAGTGTAGGTATGACCGATATAAATGAAAATTTGGGGTAATCTAAAGGTGAAGGAGAATGTGTGGATTAATCAGAGCCTTTACAAAAACCACACAGTCCGACGCGGATTAAATGGGCAAAAAGAAAAGATGCGATACCGCTCGGAAAATTGAGCGAATCTGGACAACAGTTAGCGACGACCCGAATGTTGTCAGGGGATAGGAAAAAGCCCAATTACATCATAAGTTAGTCTGGTATGACGATGGTTGAAAAAGGAAAGAGAGTATGGATAGTAGGGGAGAAGAGAGATAAGAAGGGCGAGTAAGCAGAATCCTTGAAAAAGTCGATAAGCGACACCCAAGACGATTTGTATGATTGATTTTGAATATGTTTCTGTCTGACATATCTCTGTACGATTAACCCTGATTACGAATCTGTCTGACACACCTCTGTATGTCTGACTCTGGATATAAATCCGTCTGGTGTGCCTCCGTACGTCTAATTTTGGTCACGCATCTGTCTGATACATCTCCGCATGTCTGATTCTAAGTGTGACTCTGTATGATACATTTCTGTAAGCCTGATTCCGATTTCGAAATCCGTCCGATACATTTTTATACATCTGACTCTGATCTCAGATCTGTCTGACATACTTCCGTATCTCTTCTTTTGATTATGAATCTATCCGCCATAGTTTGGCATGTCTGCTTCCGATTACGAATCCGTCCGATATGCTTCGACGTGTCCGATTCCAGTCCTGAATCTGTTGGTAAGAAGTGTCTGGTATGAAGTGGGATTATATTGATGTGGTAGAGAACTCAGTAGTGTAACAAGAAACGATATTGACTATGATGTCTGGAAAGTGTTCGTCTGTCACGAGAAAATAGTCTATGGTCCGATAATTATGTGGGGTATGAGATAATAAATTATGGAGGCATTTAAATCAGTGATGTGAAAAAAAAAATTACCCCATAATGTTGGCAGAGAAGCCATGTCGGAAAGTCGGTAAAGGACGATTGTAAAGAGAACCCTCCCGAAGTAGTATGACGCCCCATAAGGTCAATTTAACATTCGAGGACGAATGTTTTTAAAGGGGGGGAGTGTTACATCCGACATTTTTGTTTATTCGAAAAATTCAAGATAAATGGACTTGTGATGAATAAGGCCACAATTGGACACTACTTGGTGTGAATGTGTGAGTTATGAAGTCAATGGTATAGAATTACGAAAGGTGGCCAAGGGCAAAATCGGAATTTTGGAAATTTGCCTTATGGATCAATATGTAACCAACAATTTTGGGCTCAAAAAAAAAATAATAAGACAAGGCCCATTTGGGAAGGCCCAACCGGCCATAGTGGGTTAAAAAATAGCCCAAGCCCACAATTAAATTATGTGGTATATTATAGTGGGATAATTATCAAGAACATTCAAGAAACATAAAGAAAGAACAAGAAAAAAAAAAAAAGAGAGAGGTTTCGGGTGGGAGAGAAAGAAAGGAAGAAAAGAAAAAAAAAATTGGAGCCCATTCCTTGGTTCAAAAATTCATCTCTTGTGAGATTTGTACTAAGCACAAGGTGCTCTTCAAGTTGATATAAAGATTGTGGCAAGAAAACAACTTCAACCCCAAGTGAAGAACTTGAAGAAAGGTAAGGATTTCATGATTTTGTTGTGTTAAAAATGATGTATGTATGTTGTAGTGTGTGTGAATGAATGAAAAATATGGAAATTTGGTGTGTTGGAATTTTTGGATGTGTGGCCGAATGCATATAGGGTTATTGCATGATTTTAATGGTTTGAATTCTTGTGTAAGTTAGTTGTAGTGTGGTGGAAATTGTATTAGAAATGAAAGTGGAATGAACTAGTGAAATTTGGAAAATATAGCATGTGGCCGTGTGGTGTGTGTTGGTGTTGGAAGGTGAATTGAATCTTGTTAGCATGTTAATTATGTTGTTATGGAAGATTGGTTATTAAGTTGTTGAAGGAAATTATTGAACTTTGTTATGACTTGTGTATAAGTGAAAATGAAAGTGTTAAGAGGCAAATTATGCTTATGACAATGAACTTGGAATATAAAAATGTGTTGATGAGTTTGCATGTTGAAAGTTAGGAAGGGATTGGAAAAGTAGTGACTTGATGGAAAGTTGAATGTTTGTGAATTTTATGAATATCTTGTGAATATTATGTGAACATGTTATGGATGCCTCCGATGTATGTCGTAATGATTTTGATGGATAATGGCTATGAAAATAATAAGTTTTGGTTGGAAATGTAAGTTTGAAACGAAAGATAATTCGTCGTGTCGAAAGGTGGCTAATAATGCCATAGGGTATGATTTAGTGTTTATTGATGTTTGTTGTTGTTTGGATGTCTCCTCTGGGTTGTGGTGTTGCTAAATTGAGCCGAGCTAAGTCTCGGGGATGTCGTATATACAGAGGAAATGCTGCCGAAATTTCGGTAGGCAATTATGTGTAAAGTTAGAATATTGAAAGAATGGAACTAACCAAATGGTAAACTTGACCATTTCCAGATTTTGGGCGAAATTTGGATTGACGCCAAGAGAGCATAAGGCGCCATCGAGGTATGTGAAGCACTTCTCTACGTTCCTAGGCATGTTCTGGATGTGGTAGGCTCGGCCGCGAGCCTTAGGTCCGACTCCGTTCCCCGGAATTCGAGACGGAAAACCGCTCCAATTCCTTCAATTCAATTGAACCTATTTTCTTACAAATTGCCCTTAAAGTGAGATTTTGTACAAAACTTCCCCAAACGGAGTCGGAACACTTCCGAATGAGTATGGGTGACCTCATAAGGTCAATCATCAGTAATTTACGTATGTAGCCTCGGGTTGGTCCGAGGTGGGCCCACAAGGCCCGATACTTCCGGTACGATTTTTAAAATACTTCTGTTTTGGTCTGATCTTCTCCAAAAACTTCTGAACTCTTATTTTGTGAATATTATGGATAGTTTTGTGTAATTTATACAATATGATTTCTGAACATCCGAGCATCCCATTCTGAAAATCTGTCGTGCCTTCCTAACTAGGTTATAGGCGCGTACTATGCATACTATCTGGACATTCTGATTTTGGCTCGCCGTTTGGCACCCTTCAGTTTGATTGAGTCTGTATGTTGAGTCTGTAGGTAGGTGGTTTCTCATTTATCGATTCGTGTCTGTCTCAATGCATTCTTTCACTGCGACCCGGGCCAGGTTCTGTTATCGTGCACATTTCTCTGCATTGTTCACCGCGTCCCTCAGCGTACGGGCCGGGATCTGTATGTCTGTATGATCTGTGTATGGGGATGGCGGCCAGGATGGCATATGATCCCGTACTAAGAGGGCCGGGTTCTGTTACCGCGCCCCCAGACAGGGCCGGGATCTGTATGAATATATGCGTGTGCCATCTGTATTTATAAAGCACACGCCTTTGTATGATTTTGTATGACTCTGTGCTACTCTGCATGCATTATTCTGTCCGTCATACTACTGTCTGTCCGTCTGTGTTACAACTATTTCTGTATGTCCGTATGGCTTCTGCTTCTGTATGTCCGTATGGATTCAGATTCTCCTCGTCTGTCCGTATTATGACTCCGTCTGTCTGTCCGAACTATAATTCTGTTCATTTGTGTGTAACACGATTCTGTATGTTTGTCTGGATCATAACTCTGTCCGTTAGTTTGACTTATGATTTTGCCCGTTATATTTCTGTGACTCTAGTTCGGACTATGTTTATATCTGTTACGTTTCTGCTTTACATACTCGGTACATTTTCCGTACTGACCCCCGTTCTTCGGGGGCTGCGCTACATGCCCGCAGGTATAGACGCGCCAGGTGACACGCCGCCAGCGTAGGTTCTGACTCTGCCATTCGAAGAGCTCCTTTGACTCGGAGCACATCTTTTGGTATATATTTTCTGTCTTCTGTGTACTCCGTATGTATGTATATTCTGGGTACGGCGGGGCCGTGTCCCGTCATATGATTCTGTATGTCTGTAGAGGCCTGTAGATAGATGTGTGGGTTACGGGTTCCGTCTGTATGTTAGCCTTATCGGCTTATCTGTAAATGTCTGTGTGTTCAGGTATATGTATATATATGTATGTTACGCGCACGCCGCATTTGTACCGGCCTATTTCTGTACTTCTGTTTTGGAAAAAAAAATTCTGTATGATTCGAACTCGGTCAGGTAGGTACGTCTGGGTACCCAGTTAGGGTACCAGTCGCGGCCCACGGGGTTTGGGTCGTGACAAAAGTGGTATCAGAGCGGTTAGTCCTCGGAATGTCTACAGGCCGTGTCTAGTAGAGGCTTGTTTATCGATGTGTTGTGCACCACATCTATAAACGGGAAGCTACAGGGCATTTAGGATGTTACCCTTCTTTGAATTCTTAGATTGTGCGTTAAAGCTGTATGGTTAGGATGATTCTCCCTTACGAATTGCTGTATCTACAGCGGGGCTCCAAAGGAGCAGAAGTGTCGGTATTCGGGAAAATGTTTCTGACCCTCTCCTTGCAGGTAGTTGTAGGTTGGTGACGAATGAAGAGGACGGCTTCCGACGATGAGGATGGGGGTGCCAAGAAGGCCCCCAGGTTGTCACCGGGGCCGAGTAGGCAGGGCCCCAGTTACTCGATCGAGACGGATCCTTCGGAGGATTCCCCGGAGGATAGCTACGATACGGATCCGTCGGAGGACCCATCTACGACTCCTCCAGAGTCCCCGAACCCTGGAGCAGAGGATCCCGCGGAGGATGGCTACGATACAGATATCTCGGAGGATTTGGCGATGACCCCTCCGGAGCTTCTTACCTCTGAGGAGGAGGATTGTCATGAGGCAGGCCCGTCGGAGCATTCTTCTGGGATGACGCAGGAGGAGATTTTCAAGTATGCACCAGCTCTTATTATTAGGGAGAACCTTGATAGCCCGGCCACCTCGGAGAGTGCTATGGATTTCTCCTGTTCTTGGCCTGGGTCACCAGTGGGCCAGGATTTGTTTGATCGTCCATACCCCTCCGATTCAGATGCGGGTGATAATGGAAACCGGGTAGGTAGGGAGCAGACAGGCGTGGATGATAGTGGGCATACCTCTCACGGCAGCTCCCCAGGTCAGACTCGATATTGATTATTTATAAGTGTATGAGTTTTTAGAACTTCCTATGTGTGTATGATATTTGTAAGACGTTGTTCTATGAAGACGACGGAAATTTAAAGGAATTAGAGACCTAGTGACCCAAGGCAAGGGCGACGGAGATGTCCCCACCGTCAGTGTGAGTCTAGAAATCCTGGATGAAAGTAAACAGGAAGGTGCCTCCGATGCTGTTTGAGTTGGGCACGTGTGGTAAGTGTCGACGACATTATAATTCTCATTTGAAGTTATCAGCCCCGTGTGGCTGCGATACGACATGATATGATATGTATGTATGTGTATATGAGTTGGCCCTGTGAGGTATGATTGGTATTTCTGGTGTACAGGTTTTGGATAGTAAGAAATGCAGAGGAAACTCTGCCCAAATTTTTCCAGGAATATGGAGGTTAACATGTAGATTAAGTACAAAAAGGTCCCGCGATACTTGTCAGACTTTAGTTCCTTCTGTCGGTGGCCGAAGAACACCTTGCGGTGACATTTTATCAGATTCCACCGATTATTTGGAGGCGGAATTCGTGTGACGAAGACTTAAATCCGTGGGTTATCTGTCATCATATGTATATGTGTATGAAAGTGAATGTTTAAGATTCAGAAAGGCGACATGGTAGTGGTAAGACTTAGCCGGGGGTGGGACCCGCTACAAAAATTTTCCGAAAATTTGCGAAGACCCCGATTTGCTCTAAAATTTCGTGACAAAGGTCGTGCGGGGCGATCGACGAAATTATATCTTCCCTAACGCGTCGAAATGCATGAAAGTTTCGGAGTTAAGCGTGCTCAGGCCAGAGCAATTCTGGGATGGGTGACCCCCTGGGAAGTAATGCAATGTTTTGCACAAGTGTAGGTATGATGGACATAAATGAAAATTTGGGGTAATCTAAAGTAAAGGAGAATGTGTGGGGTAATTAGTGCCTTTACAGACACCACATAGTCCGACGCGGATTAAATGGGCAAAAAGCAAAAGGTGCGATACCACTCGGAAAATTTAGCGAATCTGGAGAACAGTCAGCGACGACCCGAATGTTGTCAGGGGAATAGAAAACGCCCAAGTACATCATAAGTTAGTCTGGTATGACGATAGTTGTAAAAAGGAAAAAGAGTATAGATAGTAGGGAAGGAGAGAGATAAGAAGGGCGAGTAAGCAGAATCTTTGAAAAAGTCGATAAGCGACACCCAAGACGATTTGTATGATTGATTCTGAATACGTTCCTGATTGACATATCTCTGTACGATTAACTCCGATTACGAATCTGTCTGACACACCTCTGTATTTCTGACTCCGGATATAAATCTGTCTGGTGTGCCTCTGTACGTCTAGTTTCGATCGCATGTCTGTCTGATACATCTCCGCATGTCTGATTCTACGTGCGGCTCTGTATGATACATTTCTGTAAGCCTGATTCCGATTTCGAAACCCGTCCGATACCTTTTTATACGTCTGACTCCGATCTCAGGTCTGTCTGACATACTTCCGTGCCCCTGACTTTGACTACGAATCTGTCCGATATACTTCTACGCGTCTGGTTCCAGTCCTGAATCTGTTGGTAAGAAGTGTCTGGAATGAAGTGGGATTATATCGATGTGGTAGAAATCTCCGGAGTGAAACAAGAAATGGTACGGACTATGACGTCTGGAAAGCGTTCGTTAGTTACAAGAATATAGCTTATGGTTCGACGATTGCGTGGGGTACGAGAAGATATATTATGAAAGCATCTAAATCTGTGATGTGAAAAATTACCTCATAATGTTGGTAAAGAAGCCATGTCGGAAAGTCAGCAAAGGACGACTATAAAGAGAACCCTCCCGGATTAGTATGGCGCCCCATAAGGTCAATTTAACATTCGAGGACGAATGTTCTAAAGGGGGGGAGAATGTTACATCCGACATTTTTGTTTATTCGAAAAATTCAAGATAAATGGACTTGTGATGAATAAGGCCACAATTGGACACTACTTGGTGTGAATGTGTGAGTTATGAAGTCAATGGTATAGAATTACGAAAGGTGGCCAAGGGCAAAATCGGAATTTTGGAAATTTGCCTTATGGATCAATATGTAACCAACAATTTTGGGCTCAAAAAAAAAATAATAAGACAAGGCCCATTTGGGAAGGCCCAACCGGCCATAGTGGGTTAAAAAATAGCCCAAGCCCACAATTAAATTATGTGGTATATTATAGCGGGATAATTATCAAGAACATTCAAGAAACATAAAGAAAGAACAAGAAAAAAAAAAAGAGAGAGAGGTTTCGGGTGGGAGAGAAAGAAAGGAAGAAAAGAAAAAAAAAATTGGAGCCCATTCCTTGGTTCAAAAATTCATCTCTTGTGAGATTTGTACTAAGCACAAGGTGCTCTTCAAGTTGATATAAAGATTGTGGCAAGAAAACAACTTCAACCCCAAGTGAAGAACTTGAAGAAAGGTAAGGATTTCATGATTTTGTTGTGTTAAAAATGATGTATGTATGTTGTAGTGTGTGTGAATGAATGAAAAATATGGAAATTTGGTGTGTTGGAATTTTTGGATGTGTGGCCGAATGCATATAGGGTTATTGCATGATTTTAATGGTTTGAATTCTTGTGTAAGTTAGTTGTAGTGTGGTGGAAATTGTATTAGAAATGAAAGTGGAATGAACTAGTGAAATTTGGAAAATATAGCATGTGGCCGTGTGGTGTGTGTTGGTGTTGGAAGGTGAATTGAATCTTGTTAGCATGTTAATTATGTTGTTATGGAAGATTGGTTATTAAGTTGTTGAAGGAAATTATTGAACTTTGTTATGACTTGTGTATAAGTGAAAATGAAAGTGTTAAGAGGCAAATTATGCTTATGACAATGAACTTGGAATATAAAAATGTGTTGATGAGTTTGCATGTTGAAAGTTAGGAAGGGATTGGAAAAGTAGTGACTTGATGGAAAGTTGAATGTTTGTGAATTTTATGAATATCTTGTGAATATTATGTGAACATGTTATGGATGCCTCCGACGTATGTCGTAATGATTTTGATGGATAATGGCTATGAAAATAATAAGTTTTGGTTGGAAATGTAAGTTTGAAACGAAAGATAATTCGTCGTGTCGAAAGGTGGCTAATAATGCCATAGGGTATGATTTAGTGTTTATTGATGTTTGTTGTTGTTTGGATGTCTCCTCTGGGTTGTGGTGTTGCTAAATTGAGCCGAGCTAAGTCTCGGGGATGTCGTATATACAGAGGAAATGCTGCCGAAATTTCGGTAGGCAATTATGTGTAAAGTTAGAATATTGAAAGAATGGAACTAACCAAATGGTAAACTTGACCATTTCCAAATTTTAGGCGAAATTTGGATTGACGCCAAGAGAGCATAAGGCGCCATCGAGGTATGTGAAGCACTTCTCTACGTTCCTAGGCATGTTCTGGATGTGGTAGGCTCGGCCGTGAGCCTGAGGTCCGACTCCGTTCCCCGGAATTCGAGACGGAAAACCGCTCCAATTCCTTCAATTCAATTGAACCTATTTTCTTACAAATTGCCCTTAAAGTGAGATTTTGTACAAAACTTCCCCAAACGGAGTCGGAACACTTCCGAATGAGTATGGGTGACCTCATAAGGTCAATCATCAGTAATTTACGTATGTAGCCTCGGGTTGGTCCGAGGTGGGCCCACAAGGCCCTATACTTCCGGTACGATTTTTAAAATACTTCTGTTTTGGTCCGATCTTCTCCAAAAACTTCTGAACTCTTATTTTGTGAATATTATGGATAGTTTTGTGTAATTTATACAATATGATTTCTGAACATCCGAGCATCCCATTCTGAAAATCTGTCGTGCCTTCCTAACTAGGTTATAGGCGCGTACTATGCATACTATCTGGACATTCTGATTTTGGCTCGCCGTTTGGCACCCTTCAGTTTGATTGAGTCTGTATGTTGAGTCTGTAGGTAGGTGGTTTCTCATTTATCGATTCGTGTCTGTCTCAATGCATTCTTTCACTGCGACCCGGGCCAGGTTCTGTTATCGTGCACATTTCTCTGCATTGTTCACCGCGTCCCTCGGCGTACGGGCCGGGATCTGTATGTCTGTATGATCTGTGTATGGGGATGGCGGCTAGGATGGCATATGATCTGATTTGATTCTGTCTGTCCACCGCGTCCCGTACTAAGAGGGCCGGGTTCTGTTACCGCGCCCCCAGACAGGGCCGGGATCTGTATGAATATATGCGTGTGCCATCTGTATTTATAAAGCACACGCCTTTGTATGATTTTGTATGACTCTGTGCTACTCTGCATGCATAATTCTGTCCGTCATACTACTGTCTGTCCGTCTGTGTTACAACTATTTCTGTATGTCCGTATGGCTTCTGCTTCTGTATGTCCGTATGGATTCAGATTCTGCTCGTCTGTCCGTATTATGACTCCGTCTGTCTGTCCGAACTATAATTCTGTTCATTTGTGTGTAACACGATTCTGTATGTTTGTCTGGATCATAACTCTGTCCGTTAGTTTGACTTATGATTTTGCCCGTTATATTTCTGTGACTCTAGTTCGGACTATGTTTATATCTGTTACGTTTCTGCTTTACATACTCGGTACATTTTCCGTACTGACCCCCGTTCTTCGGGGGCTGCGCTACATGCCCGCAGGTATAGACGCGCCAGGTGACACGCCGCCAGCGTAGGTTCTGACTCTGCCATTCGAAGAGCTCCTTTGACTCGGAGCACATCTTTTGGTATATATTTTCTGTCTTCTGTGTACTCCGTATGTATGTATATCCTGGGTACGGCGGGGCCCTGTCCCGTCATATGATTCTGTATGTCTGTAGAGGCCTGTAGATAGATGTGTGGGTTACGGGTTCCGTCTGTATGTTAGCCTTATCGGCTTATCTGTAAATGTCTGTGTGTTCAGGTATATGTATATATATGTATGTTACGCGCACGCCGCATTTGTACCGGCCTATTTCTGTACTTCTGTTTTGGAAAAAAAAAATTCTGTATGATTCGAACTTGGTCAGGTAGGTACGTCTGGGTACCCAGTTAGGGTACCAGTCGCGGCCCACGGGGTTTGGGTCGTGACAGGGAGAATGTTACATCCGACATTTTCGCTTGTTCGAAAAATTCAAGATAAATTGACCTGTAATGAATAAGGCCACAATTGGACACTACTTGGTATGAATGTGTAGGTTATGAATTCAATGGTGTGGAATTACGAAGGGTGGCCAAGGGCAAAAATTTGAATTTTGGAAACTTGCCTTATGAATTGCAAAATATAGCCAAAGTGGGCTTAACAAGAATTAATAAAATGAGGCCCAACTTTAATGGGCCCAACCGGCCACCCTATGTCTAGGCCCATGATTTAATTAAATTCCATGGAAATTGTATATATTGGATAAGTATTAAGAATATTCAAGAAGCACAAAACAAAAGCCAAGAACAAGAAAAGAAAGAAGCCATTTCGGGTGAGAAAGAGGAGAAAAGAAAAAGGAAGAAAAAAAATTTGGAGCCAATTCTTGGGTTCAAAAATTCATCCCTTGGGAGATTATGACTAAGTGCAAGGCCCTCTTCAAGTTGGTATAAAGATTGTGGCAAGAAAACACTTTCATCCTCCAAGTGAAGGGCTTGAAGAAAGGTGAGAATTTCATGCTTTTGTTGTGTTATAAATGGTATATGTATGTCGTAGTATATGTGAATGAATGAAAAATATGGAAATTTTGTGTGTTGGAACAAAGGGTGTGTTCGCCGAATATGTGGGTATGAACTACATGTCTTGAATGATTTGAATTTATGTTGTAATCTAGTTGTAATATGATGTAAATTGTATTGGAAATGAAAGTGGGATGAATTAATGAAAGTTGGAGGATATTGCATGTTGGCCGTGTGGTGCCTTGTATGAAAGTGGGTGTTTTGAATTCATTTAATGCAATACTTGTGTTGTTATGACTTTGTGAAGTAGATGGAAGGATAATGTTTAAGCTAAAACGAAGAATTTGTTGGTTAAGTTGTTGTCGGAGAGTATGTCGCTTTAGCCTAATGTCTTGAAATTGTGATTGATGATAATGAACTTGGAATATGAAAATGTGTTTATGAACTCGTATGTTGAAAGTTAGGAAAAGATCGGAAAAATGGTGATTTGATAGAAAGTTGAATGTTGTGTAGCTTATGAATATTATGTGAATATGGTATGGATGCCCCGAGGTATGTCGTAATGATCTTGATGGATAATGGATATGAAAATAATAAAGTTTTGTTTGGAAATTCAAGTTTAAAACGAAAGATGATTCGTTGTGTCGAAAGAGGGCTAATAATGCCATAGTGTATGATTTAGTGTCTATTGATGTCTGTTGTTGTTGGATGTTATCTCTGGGTTGTTGTGTTGATAAAGTAAGCCGAGCTAAGTCTCGGGGATGTCGTATATACAGAGGAAATGCTGCCGAAATGTCGGTAGGCAAGTATGTGTAAAGTTGGAATATTGAAAGAATGAAACTAACCAAATGGTAAACTTGACCATTTCCAGATTTTGGATGAAATTTGGAGTGACGCCAAGCGAGCATAAGGCGCCATCGAGGTATGTGAAGCACTTCTCTACGTCCCTAGGCATGTTCTGGATGTGGTAGGCTCGGTCGCGAGCCTTAAGTACGACTCCGTTCCCCGGAATTCGAGACGGAAAACCGCTCCAATTCCTTCAATTCAATTGAAATTATTTTATTGCAAATTGCCTTTAAAGTGAGATTTTGTACAAAACCTCCCCCAAACGGAGTCGGAACACTTCCAAACGAATATGGATGACCTCATAAGGTCTATTAGCGATAATCTACGTATGTAGCCTCGAGTTGGTCCGAGGCGGGCCCACAAGGCCCGATATCTCCGGTAAACTTTTAAATACTTCCATTTTGGGTCCGATTTTCTCTAAAAACTTCTGAACTATTATTTTGTGTATATTATGGCTATTTTGGTGTAATTTATACAACATTATTTCTGAATATCTGAGAATCCCATTCTGATAATAATCTGTCGTGCCTTCCCAATTAGGATATAGGCGCGTACTATGCATACTATCTGGATATTCTGATTTTGGCTCGCCGTTTGGCACCCTTCAATTTGATCGAGTCTGTATGTTGAGTCTGTAGGTAGGTGGTTTCTCATTTATCGATTCGTGTCTGTCTCAATGCATTCTTTCACTGCGACCCGGGCCAGGTTCTGTTATCGTGCATATTTCTCTGCATTGTTCACCGCGTCCCTCGGCGTACGGGCCGGGATCTGTATATCTGTATGATCTGTGTATGGGGATGGCGGCTAGGATGGCATATGATCTGATATGATTCTGTCTGTCCACCGCGTCCCGTACTAAGAGGGCCGGGTTCTGTTACCGCGCCCCCAGACAGGGCCGGGATCTGTATGAATATATGCGTGTGCCATCTGTATTTATAAAGCACACGCCTCTGTATGATTTTGTATGATTCTGTGCTACTCTGCATGCATAATTCTGTCCGTCATACTACTGTCTGTCCGTCTGTGTTACGACTATTTCTGTATGTCCGTATGGCTTCTGCTTCTGTATGTCCGTATGGATCCAGATTCTGCTCGTCTGTCCGTATTATGATTCCGTTTGTCTGTCCGAACTATAATTCTGTTCATTTGTGTGTAACATGATTCTGTATGTCTGTTTGGATCATAACTCTGTCCGTCAGTTTGATTTATGATTTTGCCCGTTATATTTCTGTGACTCTAGTTCGGACTATGTTTATATCTGTTACGTTTCTGCTTTACATACTCGGTACATTTTCCGTACTGACCCCCGTTCTTCGGGGGCTGCGCTACATGCCCGCAGGTACAGACGCGCCAGGTGATACGCCGCCAGCGTAGGTTTCCGACTCTGCTATCTGAAGAGCTCCCTTGACTCGGAGCATATCTTTTTGGTATATATCTTCTGTCTTCTGTGTACTCCGTATGTGTGTATATTCTGGGTACGGCGGGGCCCTGTCCCGCCATATGATTCTGTATGTCTGTAGAGGCCTGTAGATAGATGTGTGGGTTACGGGTTTCGTCTGTATGTTAGCCTTATCGGCTTACTTGTAAATGTCTGTATGTTCAGGTATATATGTATATATACGTATGGTTGCGCGCGTGCCGTATTTGTATCGGCCTATTTCCGTACTTCTGTTTTGAAACGAAAAAAAAAAAAACTGTATGATTCGAATTCGATCAGATAGGTACGTATGGGTATCCAGTTAGGGTACCAGTCGCGGCCCACAGGGTTTGGGTCGTGACAGATAGCACGGGGTATTCGGGAGCTGGTCAAAGCTCCATGACTTCAGGGTTCCAGACGCACAGGAATTCGGGCCAGATGATACCACCTGTACCCCCATGTCCTCGATGTGGCAGACGCCATCCAGGGGAATGCCGTCTTATTACTGGTGCTTGCTTTTCTTGCGGCCGTCAGGGCCATACTATGAGGGAATGTCGATTTGGGGGTGGGGCAGGTGGCCCAGCTCAGCCTACGGGATCAGTTGCGGGTTCTTCTTCTTCAGTTGCTATGCGCCCTATGGGGCAAGGTATTCCGACACCAGCAGGCCGTGGCAGAGGCCGTGGAGGGGTTCTAGTTCTGGCGGTCCTTCCAACCGCTTATATGCTTTAGCCAGCAGACAGGATCAGGAAGCGTCGCCAAATGTGGTCACAGGTACATTAGCGATTTTCTCCCGAGATGTATATGCATTGATAAACCCCGGTTCCACATTATCATATATTTCCCCTTTTGTTGCTAGTAAAATTGGGATAAAATCTGAACCTATAGAACCACTTGAGGTAGCTACACCAGTAGGGGATTTTGTCTTGGCAGAGCTAGTATATAAAGATTGTTTGGTAGTCATATGTAATCGCTGTACCAGGGCAGATTTGATAGAGTTAGCTATGACTGAGTTCGATGTTATTATGGGGATGGATTGGTTAGCTTCCTGCTATGCTAACGTTGATTGCCGAGGCAAATTAGTTCGGTTTCAGTTTCCAGGGGAACCAATTATAGAGTGGAGGGGGAACACAGCATCGCCTAGGGGTAAGTTTATTTCATACCTCAAGGCAAGGAAGATGGTTAGAAAAGGCTATATTTATCACCTGGTTCGTGTGCATGACTTGATAGCAGAATCACCGACTCTACAATCTGTCCCGGTGGTTAATGAATTTCCAGATGAACTTCCAGGCCTTCCTCCTGAACGTGAGATAGAGTTCACTATAGATGTATTGCCAGACACTCAACCTATATCTATTCCTCCTTACAGAATGGCACCTGCAGAGTTGAAAGAATTGAAGGAGCAACTGAGAGATTTGCTGGAAAAGGGTTTCATCAGGCCCAGTACATCACCTTGGGGAGCACCAGTATAATTTGTACGGAAGAAAGATGGGTCGCTGCGAATGTGCATTGATTATAGGCAGCTGAACAAAATCACGATAAAGAACAGATATCCCCTCCCCAGGATTGATGATTTATTTGATCAGTTGCAGGGTGCTAAATGCTTCTCAAAGATAGACTTGCGGTCAGGTTATCACCAGGTGCGGGTAAGGGAGACAGATATTCCGAAGACTGCATTCAGAACCCGATATGGACATTACGAGTTTAGAGTGATGTCTTTTGGGCTGACCAATGCTCCAGCAGTGTTCATGGACTTGATGAACAGGGTGTTTAAGCCATTCCTTGACTTGTTCGTGATTGTATTCATTGATGATATTCTGATCTATTCACGATCGGAAGAAGAGCATGCAGAGCATTTGAGGACAGTACTCAGGGTACTCCAGCTCCAGAAGTTATATGCTAAGTTCTCTAAATGTGAATTCTGGTTGACTTCTGTAGCATTTCTGGGGCATATTGTTGGAGCAGATGGTATTCGGGTAGATTCGCAGAAAATTGAGGCCGTCAAAACTTGGCCTAGACCTACGACGCCTACTGAGGTACGTAGTTTTCTAGGGCTGGCAGGGTATTACAGGAGATTTGTAGAAAAGTTTGCCTCTATTTCAGTGCCTTTAACAAGGCTAACACAGAAGGCAGCCAAATTCCAGTGGACCGATGCTTGTGAACGGAGTTTTCAATTATTGAAAGATAAGTTGACTACAGCTCCTGTTCTAACTCTTCCTGAGGGGCCAGATGGCTATGTTGTTTATTGTGATGCTTCCGGTGTTGGGTTGGGTTGCGTGTTGATGCAGCACGACAGAGTTATAGCCTATGCCTCCCGACAACTCAGGAAACATGAGAGAAATTATCCTACACATGACCTGGAGTTGGCAGCAGTGATACATGCTTTGAAGATATGGAGACATTATCTGTATGGCGTGCATGTTGATATTTATACAGATCATAAGAGTCTCCAGTATATTTTTAAGCAGAAGGAACTGAATTTGCGACAGAGGAGATGGTTAGAGTTGCTGAAGGATTATGATGTTGATATTCTATATCACCCAGGAAAGGCTAATGTGGTAGCAGATGCACTCAGCCGTAAATCTATGGCTTGTTTGGCCGGCGTACAACCAGAAAAGAAGGAGATAGTTCATGAGTTCCATCAGCTAGCTAGTCTTGGAGTTCGTTTGGCTGATGATGATAATGGTAGCATTATTATACGAGGTGTTGCTGAGTCCTCTATTGTAGAATAGGTAAAGAGACGGCAATATGAGGATCCTGTTCTGGTACATTATAGAGATACAGCACTTCAGAAGGATGAGACCCCATTTAAGATGTCAGCCGATGGAGTACTACGATACAGAGACAGATTATGTGTACCTGAGGTTGCAGGGTTGCGGCAGCAGGTAATGGGGGAAGCACACTATGCTCGTTATTCTATTCACCCGGGATCGACAAAAATGTATCATGATCTTAGGTGTTTGTACTGGTGGAACGGCATGAAAAAGGACATAGCAGAATTTGTGGCCCAGTGTCCAAATTGTCAGCAGGTCAAGATAGAGCACCAGAAGCCCGGAGGGCTATTGCAGGAGATGGAAATTCCAACCTGGAAATGGGAAGTAATTAATATGGACTTCGTCACAGGTTTCCCTCGCACTCCACGGAAGAATGACTCTGTCTGGGTTATTGTTGATAGACTGACAAAATCAGCCCACTTCCTTCCAGTCAGGACTACGTACTCAGCTGAGGATTATGCCCGATTGTATCTTAAGGAGATAGTGAGACTTCATGGAGTTCCCATAGCTATTATCTCAGATAGGGGGGCCCAGTTTACAGCTAACTTCTGGAGATCCTTCCAGGAGGGATTGGGGACACAGGTGAGTCTCAGCACCGCATTTCATCCTCAGACTGACGGGCAGGCTGAGCGCACCATCCAGACGCTACAAGATATGTTGAGAGCTTGTGTTATTGATTTCAAAGGCAGCTGGGAGGATCACTTGCCGCTTATCGAGTTTGCTTACAATAACAGTTACCACTCTAGCATTCAGATGGCGCCGTACGAAGCCCTGTATGGCAGGAAATGCAGATCCCCTATAGGTTGGTTTGATGTTGGCGAGGCTAAGCTGATAGGCCCCGATATGGTTCAGCAGGCTGTCGATAAGGTGAAACTTATTCAGGAAAGATTACTGGCAGCTCAGAGTCGGCAGAAGGCGTATGCGGATAATCGACGTCGACACTTGGAATTTCAGGTTGGCGATTGGGTGTTCTTGAATGTGTCACCCATGAAGGGTGTTATGAGGTTCGGCAAGAAAGGGAAGTTGAGCCCAAAGTACATTGGACCTTATCAGGTCATTCGTAAGGTAGGCCAAGTTGCTTACGAGTTAGACCTGCCAGCGGATTTGGCAGCAGTACATCCGGTCTTCCATGTGTCCATGCTTCGGAAGTATATAGGCGATCCTTCCAGGGTGTTCCCTACAGACGATATTCAGGTAACAGAGGAGCTATCATACGAAGAGAAACCTATTGCCATACTTGATCGACAAATCAGGAGGTTACGAACAAAAGATGTGGCGTCGGTTAAAGTGTTGTGGCGGAACAATAATAGGGAGGAGGTGACTTGGAAGGCTGAAGAGGAGATGAAAAAGAAATATCCTCACTTGTTTTCCACATTTGCAGGTAATTTAAACTCCTTTACTTGATTGTGTTAAATTGTCTGCTCAATTTATATGTTAGCAATAAGGAAAACCCTTCCCAAAACCCTTATAGAACCTAACGGGATAAAATCGACATTCGAGGACGAATGTTCTAAAGGGGGGGAGGATGTTATGTCCCGTATTTTCATACGTCGGGACGTTTTAAAATAAGCGCGACAAGTTAAAGGCAAGACTATCTTAAGATATGAAGTAGAGATTTTAACTTCCGGTTTCGTGTCGAGTCACAATTTATTCACAATTCACGTGTGGCATTAAACTAGTAATGGAAAATTGGGATTAAACTAACCATAATTGGATTAATAAATGGGATTGGAAAGACCAAAAATCAGTCCATTTAAATGGACATAGCTAGCCGTGCACTATAGTGCCTTGGTCAAAGAATATTGACCCAAGTTAGTGTGATACACATGTCCAAAGCATTGAGGGAGTGTATATACAAAATAATCTGATTCATATCTCACTACATTACACCATTTCAACACTACAAAGTGAGAGAACACTTAGAGAGAGAGAGGGAAACTCTCGGCCAAGAGCTAGCCGAGAGTGAGGTCCAAAAATCTGCTCAAAATTCCAGTTTTTCTCCATCAAATTTACCCCTCATCTAGTGTGTAAGAAGGTGTATTAGTTGTTGAAGAGAAACAATAAAGTGAAGCACTTAATAGAGTTGAAGTTTCGGCCAAGTGAAGCACAAGATTGAAAGGTAAGAATGTTTGTTGTTTCTTGTGTTGCATGATGATTTGAATGTATAGTTGTAACACCCCGTACCTTTAACGAAAGTTTTGACCACGATCCTAGACTTAGAACATCAGATAAAGAATGTGGAAATTGAAATTTTTCTGTTCAGTTGTGATATGGTGGTTTACGCCCATGAACAGTGCCCGTAAACTGAAACCAAGAATTTCTGAACATTCTGGAATTTGACATTTTGAGGTCATATGGTTAAATACGGACCGTATTTCACTTTACGGCCCGTATTTCAAAACATATTTCGAATTTGGGAAACCTTCCTTGATGAAAGTTGTAGAGCATTGAAATACCTTTCCAACGGTAACTTACGGGGGTCAAACGGACATCTGTGCAAGGAGTTATGACCATTTTACTGAAGCGACACAGTGCAGTCCAAAGTGCAGAATACGGTCCGTAAATCAATTTACGGCCCGTAAACTGACTTTACGACCAGCAGTGTTCAGGTCGTAAATTTCACTTTCCCAGAACAATATATATTCGTCCATATCAGTTCAACTCATTATTTTTCATTCCTTCAAACCCCAGAACGACCTCCTACTCTCCTCCAACATCAAGAACACCAAGGTAAGTCCATTCTAATTTTTCCAACTCAATTCTAAGATATATCCTTGTAATCTAAACAATAAATCATCATTCCTAATATAGGGTTTTCAAGAAAACCCATCTCAAGATTCAAGAATCAAGATTTGGGAAATCTTCTCCAAAATTCAAGTCTTTAATTCAGGTTTTGGAGCAATTAAGGGTTTGCAACATATTTCCTTCCAAAGTGATTCAAGCTAGGTTTTGGGTGTTCTTCAATAGAAAAGTGAATTGTTAAATCTTGTTTAACAAATTAAGGTATGCCTCTTTTGAACATACTCTTTTGATCGATGTTTTTTATAAACTCTTTGATTTTGATTCGTATGTCTCTTTTGAAAAATCTTATTTTGGAATGCATGACTTCTTTTCTTGAAGGTTCTTTATTGAATAGAAAGGGCGAACTTCTCATACAAAACCCTAATGTATGTCTAAGATTTTAATAATGTTCTTACCCTTATCATTGATAGATTTGACGGGTTAGAATAGAGAAAATGGCATTGAAAGCTCGGTTATGATTTTTGGATATCAAATGATTTGTGGGCTGTTTTGGTATGATTAAATGGATAGAATTAGTTGGATATTGATATAAAATAATTGTTGTGATTGTTGTTGATGTTGTTGTTCTTGAATTTGGAAGTATAAATATTATTCAAGATCCTTTAATGAATGAAAGGAAAAGAAATCTTTTCATGTTCCTTGAACTCTAATTCATGTTTAAATGGTGGTTAATGTGTGTGAGGGGACAAACCCACATTAAACCTAGATTGTAACAAACCCTATATATGTATGTGATATTATGAATGTTTTCCTCTATAAGATATGTTTAATAATGATGGTTAAGGGTTGGTAATGATATTCTCATTGATGATTTAAGACATGGAAATCTTTCGTAAAGAAGTTATACGTTTTCAAACATTGGTCGGAATAACTTATCCTTTCAATATGTCATAATGCTCCGTAATGATAATTTGACTACAAAGATGATTTCTTTTAGACAAGGTCATGTGTGTGTAGGGTCAAGCGCGCATCGAACCTTACACGAACTATACTACTTTGTGAAACTCGCTTTTCCCCATTATTGGATGATTGAACTTAAATCTTCTAAAGGTTAGACCTTCAACTTGTTTTGTTGTAAAATGGGTTTCTTAAACTTGAAATTTGAATAAGATATTTGAATAAGATTCTCAATCGGTGGTAACTTGAAATGCCTCTATTTGGGATGATGACTTGAGAAGTGAGGTTCGGCCCTAAGCCATAATTGATAATTTAGTAATATGACATTATTTGTATTTTTGTTTGTGTTTTTGTAACTGTATGGTAAAGTTGTGTTTGTCCAGAGGACGATTAGCCTTCGTGGTTTCCTAACCAGGAGTATCGATTGATTGATTAGTTTGCCTATGAGTGGCTTGCTTTCTATCTTGTTTCCTGTGAGTGGCTTGTAGTGATATAGAATTCGTAAGTGAAATTCTTGGCATGGTAAATGGTAAAGAGTTAAATTGATATGCCTTTCGTTGATCGATATGTGTAATGAACTTAAATGTTATTGACGGTATGACTGCTTTGAGACAATTGGTGAATCGACTTCTATGCCATGGACTTTGTTGTTCTGTTTGCCTTGCTATTCGGGAGGAGGAGTAGCCACTATGGATCCTAGTGTATTAATTGCCTTGCCATTCGGGAGGAGGAGTGGCCACTCCCGGGTTCGCTACCTGGGGTGCATTAATGGCCTTGCTATTCGGGAGGAAGAGTAGCCACCGTGAATCTATATTTCGGTGTATTGCGCAGTGTGCCTAGCCATTCGGGAGGATGAGTGGTTACCGGGGATTTCATATCCCGGTGTGTTTATGCCTAGCCATTCGGGAGGATGAGTGATCACCGAGACTTTATAATTCGGTGTGGTGAGTTGTGACAAGGGAACCCTACGGTCATTCCCTCGATGTGATTGATTCTTGGGCTTGTGTCAGTATGTAAAATATTCGTATATGTGTAATATTCGTAATCTCTCATGGAACCGTTGTTGACAATCATGATCAATTTGAAAGGCATAATTAAAAGTTGTAACTTAACAAAAGACTTCATAATCGATTTTTGATAATTCTTATGGAGATACACATGTTGAATACTTGTTTCTATATTGATTAATGGATTTGTAAACTGTTTAACAAATGATATTGAGAATCACAAAGTGGAATGGTTGTTTTTATGCTATCTTTTTCAGAACTGATTTCTTTATATATTATTATATTTTATTTTCATAATACTTGTTGTCCCCGAGGCACTCACTGAGTACAAAAGTACTCAGGCATACCATTGTTGTTTTTGATGGTATGTTAGGTAACGAAGAAGAGCAGGTTCGTGATACTTTCGACGCTTAATAGGACTTGCTACTGCTGTGGATTTGGTGAGCCCACATCCTTGTTCGTGGGACACTTTCCGTTTCATTTATTATTCTAGATTTCCGGGCTGCGTCCCGAAGTTTGACGATTGTTATGTCTCTTAGAAGCTCCATAGATAGTTGTCAGAATTGTTGGTAGATTGTCAAAAGTCTCGTACGACTTAATGGGTGTTTGCCACGTTAATGGCCATTGCTTATAAAGACTTCCGCTGATTTAATTCATGTGTTACATTTAATTTATAAATTGTTGGAGGCGAATATTGAACCTGGCGGGTTCAAGTATTATTATTATGTCGTTTAGGTTCTTCCGATGTTGTTCATGACGTCGGATGCCGGTCACGTCTAGGGTGGGTTTTGGGGCGTGACAAGCTTGGTATCAAAGCCTAGGTTTAAATGTGTCCTAGGAGTTTTCTGTGTCTGTGGAGCTGTGTCTAGTGGAGTCTTCCTTGTGCAGCCTGATCACCTGCATGATCGAAAGACTACCAGGGCATTTATAAGTGTTTCTCACTCCTCTTTATTCTAGATTGTGCTATAGAGCCTGAACTTCCTTTAGGATCATTCTGACGTGTCCAATAATTCGTGCCCCGCAGAAATGGCTTTAACTCCTGCGAGGACTGGTAATCAGGGAAAAAATGGTGCTTCTAAATCATCGCCTGGCGGACGAGCCACCAGGGTCACTAACCATACCACTGCTGGGGTCAAGAACGGTAATTCCTTGGTTGGGTTTGCCGAGCAACAAGAGAATTGGAAGGGAGAAGAGCGGCTAGACAGGGAACAAAGTAAGAAGGCCCGATCTGTGGGTGGTTTCACTGGTTCGTATGATGGAGGGCAACGAAAAGGAAATTATGCACCTCAACAGTTTGGTTCTCAGTCTAATATAGGCGTTCCATCTGGTGGACAAGGTCAGAGGAACAATGATCAGAACAGATATTCGCAAGGTAGTAACCTACAAACATTTAGATGGGAGGATCGTGTTTGTCACCATTGTGGGATTAGGGGTCATATCAAGAAATATTGTAGGAAGTGGATTCGTGAAATGGCTAACTCTTCAGGCCAAAGGAATAATACGTCTGATGGTAATGCTAACAACACCCCTAATGCTCGTGGTAATAGGGCTGGTAAAACGATTTCTAACACCGCTAATAGGGGACAAGCTCGACATTATAGTTTGATTCGTAGGGATACGGCAGAAGATCCTGAAGCCGGGGCCACAGGTATTCTTACTATATGTTCTTTTAAAGCGTATTAGCTGATCAATTCGAGTTCGACTCTTTCTTATATAACTCAAAATCTTGCCCTTGATTTTGTGTGGAAGTCGAACAATGGTTGACACCCGTTTTTCTATGAATACCCCTGCGTGCTTGTTATCGCTTTTATAATGTATAGAGACTGTGTCATTGTAGTTAAGGGTTGTGAGATTACTTTTAATGTGTTTGAATTAGAAATGATGAACTGTGATGTGATTTTTGGGGATGGACTAGCTTTCCGAGTGTTATGAAACTCTGGATTGTCAATCAGAAATGGTTAGGCTTGAATTTGCTGATGGACCCGTTATAGAGTGAAAAAGTGATATTGTTAAAAATTCGGAGTAGACTTATGTCGTATCTTAAGACTTGCGGGGTGAAATCAAAAAGGGCTTAGTTCTATCTAGTTGTTGTGGTATTACTCAAGCCGTGTTACCTTGAATATTATTCCCTACTATAGGTATGTGTTGAACCTTTCGGATGTGTTTTCCTGTGAAAGTTTAGAGTGAAGTATAAATCTCACAATTGTGTTTAGCCCTTAATGATGCATTCGTTATATGGTTAGTCGTATATTATCTCTAAGGATGTTTCACCTTGCTAGAAGAATTCTTGAAAATTTGAAATTTGAGGTTTAGTGAAGAATCTTAAGCCACGACTTTCATTCGAGGACGAATGATCTTAAGGGGGGGATAATGTAACACCCCGTACCTTTAACGAAAGTTTTGACCACGATCCTAGACTTAGAACATCAGATAAAGAATGTGGAAATAGAAATTTTTCTGTTCAGTTGTGATATGGTGGTTTACGCCCATGAACAGTGACCGTATTTCAATTTACGACCATGAACAGTGCCCGTAAACTGAAACCAAGAATTTCTGAACATTCTGGAATTTGACATTTTGAGGTCATATGGTTAAATACGGACCGTATTTCACTTTACGGCCCGTATTTCAAAACGTATTTCGAATTTGGGAAAACTTCCTTGATGAAAGTTGTAGAGCATTGAAATACCTTTCCAACGGTATCTTACGGGGGTCAAACGGACATCTGTGCAAGGAGTTATGACCATTTTACTGAAGCGACACAGTGCAGTCCAAAGTGCAGAATACGGTCCGTAAATCAATTTACGGCCCGCAAACTGACTTTACGACCAGCAGTGTTCAGGTCGTAAATTTCACTTTCCCAGAACAATATATATTCGTCCATATCAGTTCAACTCATTATTTTTCATTCCTTCAAACCCCAGAACGACCTCCTACTCTCCTCCAACATCAAGAACACCAAGGTAAGTCCATTCTAATTATTCCAACTCAATTCTAACATATATCCTTGTAATCTAAACAATAAATCATCATTCCTAATATAGGGTTTTCAAGAAAACCCATCTCAAGATTCAAGAATCAAGATTTGGGAAATCTTCTCCAAAATTCAAGTCTTTAATTCAGGTTTTGGAGCAATTAAGGGTTTGCAACATATTTCCTTCCAAAGTGATTCAAGCTAGGTTTTGGGTGTTCTTCAATAGAAAAGTGAATTGTTAAATCTTGTTTAACAAATTAAGGTATGCCTCTTTTGAACATACTCTTTTGATCGATGTTTTTTATAAACTCTTTGATTTTGATTCGTATGTCTCTTTTGAAAAATCTTATTTTGGAATGCATGACTTCTTTTCTTGAAGGCTCTTTATTGAATAGAAAGGGTGAACTTCTCATACAAAACCCTAATGTATGTCTAAGATTTTAATAATGTTCTTACCCTTATCATTGATAGATTTGACGGGTTAGAATAGAGAAAATGGCATTGAAAGCTCGGTTATGATTTTTGGATATCAAATGATTTGTGGGCTGTTTTGGTATGATTAAATGGATAGAATTAGTTGGATATTGATATAAAATAATTGTTGTGATTGTTGTTGATGTTGTTGTTCTTGAATTTGGAAGTATAAATATTATTCAAGATCCTTTAATGAATGAAAGGAAAAGAAATCTTTTCATGTTCCTTGAACTCTAATTCATGTTTAAATGGTGGTTAATGTGTGTGAGGGGACAAACCCACATTAAACCTAGATTGTAACAAACCCTATATATGTATGTGATATTATGAATGTTTTCCTCTATAAGATATGTTTAATAATGATGGTTAAGGGTTGGTAATGATATTCTCATTGATGATTTAAGACATGGAAATCTTTCGTAAAGAAGTTATACGTTTTAAAACATTGGTCAGAATAACTTATCCTTGCAATATGGCATAATGCTCCGTAATGATAATTTGACTACAAAGATGATTTCTTTTAGACAAGGTCATGCGTGTGTAGGGTCAAGCCCGCATCGAACCTTACACGAACTATACTACTTTGTGAAACTCGCTTTTCCCCATTATTGGATGATTGAACTTAAATCTTCTAAAGGTTAGACCTTCAACTTGTTTTGTTGTAAAATGGGTTTCTTAAACTTGAAATTTGAATAAGATATTTGAATAAGATTCTCAATCGGTGGTAACTTGAAATGCCTCTATTTGGGATGATGACTTGAGAAGTGAGGTTCGGCCCTAAGCCATAATTGATAATTTAGTAATATGACATTATTTGTATTTTTGTTTGTGTTTTTGTAACTGTATGGTAAAGTTGTGTTTGTCCAGAGGACGATTAGCCTTCGTGGTTTCCTAACCAGGAGTATCGATTGATTGATTAGTTTGCCTATGAGTGGCTTGCTTTCTATCTTGTTTCCTGTGAGTGGCTTGTAGTGATATAGAATTCGTAAGTGAAATTCTTGGCATGGTAAATGGTAAAGAGTTAAATTGATATGCCTTTCGTTGATCGATATGTGTAATGAACTTAAATGTTATTGACGGTATGACTGCTTTGAGACAATTGGTGAATCGACTTCTATGCCATGGACTTTGTTGTTCTGTTTGCCTTGCTATTCGGGAGGAGGAGTAGCCACTATGGATCCTAGTGTATTAATTGCCTTGCCATTCGGGAGGAGGAGTGGCCACTCCCGGGTTCGCTACCTGGGGTGCATTAATGGCCTTGCTATTCGGGAGGAAGAGTAGCCACCGTGAATCTATATTTCGGTGTATTGCGCAGTGTGCCTAGCCATTCGGGAGGATGAGTGGTTACCGGGGATTTCATATCCCGGTGTGTTTATGCCTAGCCATTCGGGAGGATGAGTGGTCACCGAGACTTTATAATTCGGTGTGGTGAGTTGTGACAAGGGAACCCTACGGTCATTCCCTCGATGTGATTGATTCTTGGGCTTGTGTCAGTATGTAAAATATTCGTATATGTGTAATATTCGTAATCTCTCATGGAACCGTTGTTGACAATCATGATCAATTTGAAAGGCATAATTAAAAGTTGTAACTTAACAAAAGACTTCATAATCGATTTTTGATAATTCTTATGGAGATACACATGTTGAATACTTGTTTCTATATTGATTAATGGATTTGTAAACTGTTTAACAAATGATATTGAGAATCACAAAGTGGAATGGCTGTTTTTATGCTATCTTTTTCAGAACTGATTTCTTTATATATTATTATATTTTATTTTCATAATACTTGTTGTCCCCGAGGCACTCACTGAGTACAAAAGTACTCAGGCATACCATTGTTGTTTTTGATGGTATGTTAGGTAACGAAGAAGAGCAGGTTCGTGATACTTTCGACGCTTAATAGGACTTGCTACTGCTGTGGATTTGGTGAGCCCACATCCTTGTTCGTGGGACACTTTCCGTTTCATTTATTATTCTAGATTTCCGGGCTGCGTCCCGAAGTTTAACGATTGTTATGTCTCTTAGAAGCTCCATAGATAGTTGTCAGAATTGTTGGTAGATTGTCAAAAGTCTCGTACGACTTAATGGGTGTTTGCCACGTTGATGGCCATTGCTTATAAAGACTTCCGCTGATTTAATTCATGTGTTACATTTAATTTATAAATTGTTGGAGGCGAATATTGAACCTGGCGGGTTCAAGTATTATTATTATGTCGTTTAGGTTCTTCCGATGTTGTTCATGACGTCGGATGCCGGTCACGTCTAGGGTGGGTTTTGGGGCGTGACAATAGTTCATGCATGTTGTTGTTGGATTGTGGTTGTAGTTGAAGTAGAGAGTGAGCCATGTGTGAGGTGGGTTCATGACTGATTTCATTGTGCATGTATTGTTGGTGAATTGAATATGTATCAACATATGTAAATGAACAAAGATTGTAGGAGTTTGGTTGTGATGTTGCATGTTGGATATTGGACTGTTTTTGCTCGAATTTAAAATGAATCATGTGTTGAAGATTCTAATGAAGTAATGCTTAATCTTGTTGAACATGTATTGGAAATGGATTGAATGCATTGTAGTTGCTTAAACGGATGAAAATCATGAAATGGTGGAAAGGGTGATGAAACCGTGTAGGGGACTGTTTTGGACAAAGTTATGGACTGTTTTGGGTTATAATTTGATTGTTGTTGTTATGGACATTGTATTGTATTGTATGCATGTTGAATATTTGAATTGAGGTGTTAAAGAAATGAATTATGTTGAGGGGTAAGGGCAGTCCAAAACCGTGGACAGTTTTTAAGGTTAGAAGTGAAATTGTGTGTGTTGAATGTTGATTCTTGTTGCAAACGTTTAGTGAATGTAAAATGCCATGATTCAAGTTAAAACTGAACTGATTGTGGGCTGTTGTAAGAGTGAAGATGATGCTAAAACAGTTCCAAGATTTCATGAAAGTAAAGTCATGAAAAGTGTTGTGTTGTTGCAAGTTAAAACTGGAAAATTGCTAAGTAAGAATGGAAATGATGTGTGTGTTGGGTTGCCGTGTGTATGAGACTGTTTTGGGTGGTGTAGGGACTGCCCAAGTTCCCTAAGTCATGCTTAAACAAGTTTTGATCAATATACGAAAGAACGACTAGCCATGTTAGCTTGTAACGCTAGTTGGGTTAAATGCGAACGAAACGTCGTTTAATTGTTAGAAAGGAGTTGTGAATGTCACAATACGTGTTGAATGCCCTTGTATACTAATTGTAGTTCTTCACATCTTGATATAGGATAAGTATTGTTGGGCAGCAAGTACAAGTTAGAATACAACTAAACGCAAAAGGTATGTAAAGCCTATTCCTTCTTTCTTTT
Organism: Lycium barbarum; assembly: GCF_019175385.1. Lineage (NCBI taxonomy): Eukaryota > Viridiplantae > Streptophyta > Magnoliopsida > Solanales > Solanaceae > Lycium > Lycium barbarum. The sequence continues at coordinate 58,274,635 of NC_083345.1, read as the reverse complement.
GGCATGTCCTAGACGTAAGATTGAAACGATATGAACCTTGGGGTAAATTCTATTCTCTAGTTTCATGTATGGCTTATGAATCTATATTTCATTAATGTTATTATCATGTGCCTACAATATGAGTGACTAATGAACAATGCATGAAAGTTCCTATACTTAAAGAATTGCACAACTAAAGACGTACTTGACTTCCAAAAGCTATACCATATTAAAGTGACATATGTATATGAAATCTAAAACGTTTCTTGTAATAGTTGTTATGAGATTTAAAATGAACTGAATATGAATATTATTTTGACACTTTAGAGCTGGTTAGTTGCTTATCCCTTGAGTCTAAAAAGATGATTTGCATATATGTGGTTGCTTATTATTCTGCTCGTGCTTACCGCTATATCCTTCACTGAGTCCCGGGCCAGGGTACGTTTTCGTGCGCACATTTATTATATTAATCACCGAGCCCCTCACTAGAGGGCCGGGACACGTTATGTATATATATATGATGATGATATGATGATGTGATGATATGATGATATGATGATATGATGATATGGAGATGATGGTGGCCAGGAGGGCATATTCCTTATTACCGAGTCCCTCAGGAAAGGGCCGGGACACGTCTATGTTTATGTTATGATGCTATGATTTTAAATTACCGAGTCCCTCATAAAAAGGGCCGGGACACGTCATGTATGTTTTATACAGAATGATTATGCAGCTTTGACTACAAAACTCTATAATAGCAATGATATGAGAATGATACAGATGAAATATGTTCAAAGGCAAGTTTTATGAAATTCTGTTGTTGCAATGCATCCTATGTACCGTGTCTCAATATAAGTCTATACTATGTTTCAAGCTTTACATATTCAGTACATATTCCGTACTGACCCCCTTCCTTCGGGGGGCTGCGTTCATGCCCGCAGGTACAGACGCTCGTTTTGGAGATCCGCCAGCTTAGGTCATCTTTCAGCTATTTTGGACTGCTCCTTTGTTCCGGAGCTAGCTTGTGGTATAACCTCCTTATGTTGTGTCCGTATGTGTTTATTTGGGTACGGCGGGGCCCTGTCCCGCCACATAATACGGTCGTTACTCTTAGAAGTCTGTGGACATCGGTGTGGGTCTGTTTACAGTTGTTGATGCGTTTTATGTTTTGACTTAAGTTTGGGGCGTACCCATTCGTAATGGCAGCCTTGTCGGCTTGCATATGTGTGTATGTTTGGTATTTTGTATATCGTGGCAGCCTTGTCGGCTTGCTTAGGAATATGTATAAATGTTGTTGTTTGATAAGTGCAACTCCTCGGGAGATAGGTGACTAAGACATATAGAACTTGACAAATCTAAATAACTCCCTATCTTTTTATATACAAACGAGATCATAACATGCAAATTGTAAATGACTATAGTTAACATATAATATGAGTCCCCAATTCGGGCACGAGTCACGGCCTACGGGGTTGGGTCGTGACAGTCGTTTCTCCTAAATGCCCTGTAGCCTCTTGTTTATTAGCGTGACGCGCAACACACCATAAACAAGACTCTACTAGACACGGCTCAAAGACACTTCCTAGGACTGAACTGCTCTGATACCACTTTTGTCACGACCCGGCTAGGGGCCGCGACGGGTACCCGAGGCTAACCACCGAGCACTACTCGTTCTATCGCCTATCATACTCATTAAACATTCTTTTATTAAATTCATACTCACATTATAAGAAAATCATCTTTCCTTTGAAAACATGAATACTTTTATATACATAAGCCTTTCGGCCATCAAAATAATCCATATACATGATAGCAATGTCGTGAGACCATATAACCCACACTGCGTATCTACGAGCCTCTACTGGAGTGCTAGACATAAGGATGGGACAGGACCCCGTCGTGCCCAAAATACGCATACATATATACCAAAAGAATAATCAATGGCACCTCCAGAAAATGGAGTGCTCTCAATCAGCTAACAGCTCCTACGAGTCTGGATCAAGCTCACCTCCCTGTCTATCTGTGGGCATGAACACAGCGTCCAAAGAAAATGGACGTCAGTACGAACATTGTACTGAGTATGTAAGACAAGAATGAAATAAATATAATAGAAGGATCATGAGCCATAAGAAAAAGATATAACCTGCATGAGTTTCATAGGTGAATACATTTCGTACACATATCGTATATTTATATAATCATGGTACACATGTCATCCCATTACATATATCATCACATCATAATCCTCATCGTTAACCCGCGTCCGGGTAACTATCATATGCCGCCCATTAGTAGTGATCATGCCCGGCCCTCTAGGCTCGGTGTAAACATAGTAGTCCGCTTTAGCGGTGACATGCCCGGCCATCGAGGCTCGGTGGAATCATATGCAGCCCACCTTAGCGGTGACATGACTGGCCAATTTGGCGCAGTGGAATCATATCATCATATAATCAATCACAAATTCATCATTTTTACACATCTCATAGACATAACATAATCTTACATTATTGATCGTCTCATAGACATATCATGACTTAGCATCATTATGAATTTATCATTAAGAGCATACATTAGAATTTGAAGGCAACTATGGCTATGTCGGGGTGACATAAGGTCGTGAGCCCCCAATTATATTATGGAGTAATCATCAATAGCATATCTCACCTTCAAGGAACTCACAATTTAAGGTGAGTGTGCGCAAAGAGAAGCATCGATGAAACCATACTTAGAATTATTAGCTTCATGGACACCTTATTATACACTAGGATTTCACATACTTATGTTCATCATCATCATTATCATGCTCGTATCGTATTTCCTTTCTTAATCATGCGCGTATGTAATTTGGTGTATTTACAGACTCATAGTCTCCATCGTATAGGATGATCATGGAAAACTTGAAAGATTCATGCCTTTGAAGAAAGGGATTAGCCTTACATACCTTTTACGTTTAACTAATCTATCGCTTTCTTGTCCTCCTTCAATATCCACGTTTTTACTTTCAAGAGAGAATTCGCAATATCATTAGTTAATTGACTATAAGAACGTGTTACTATTTCTAGGGAAAATTGGGCAGCATTTTATTTGTTTGTACTACTTCCCCCATATTCTACATCAACTCCCAAACGTTAATAACAACATTCACAATATAGAAAAAACAACCATCATTCAGTTTCATCGCCCGCATTTCACCATTTCACTTCAAATTCTCCATAATAATGGTAATCGTTTACTATTATGTTCTTTCACATATAATACTCATCCCATGTTCTAAATGTCATTCATAAAATATTTACAATCTCAACATATCCATATTCATGATTCATCCCAACTACTACTCAACAATGATACTATTCACACATTTATGACCCATTTTCTATAATCTTCTACAATCCAAGTGTTTCAACTTATTAATACTTCAAACATCATGAAAATACCATAAAACTTACCTTAGATAGTTTAGAAACAAGCCTTGAATGGAAATACTCTTCTAGCACCAAAACCCTATTTCGTTTCTCTTAGGATTTCTTGGCTTGGATGACTTTAATGGGTTTCACACTCTTGATTCTTGTTGGTTTGATGAAGTTGATCATCAATTTCCTTTGGATTCTTGTGGATGAAGACTGGAGAGAATATTCTAGAGGTTTCTTGACTTGTGGAGTGAAAATGAAATGAAAATGAAATGAGAGAGAGATCCCTCATATTAATTCAAAACCTGTCCCGACCAGAACATACAGACCAACATACGGTCCGTATATTTTTCACTGACCGTATGTCTAGACCATATGTTTGGTCTAGTGAAGTGTGCCATTCTGGGCTGAACCTACGGCTGGACATACGGTCCGTGTATTTTATACGGCCAATATGTCTGGTCGTATAATATCCAGCTATCCGAGACTTGTTCTCGTCGACTCGTTTGATCTCCGATCCTTATGGAACCTTCTTGGCACTTGTTTAACACCTCAATACAAATCTAAGGGATGTTATTACTCTTCTCTAAGACGTCATTACCCCATCATTAACTCGTCGCTTAAACTTCCTACCCGACACATAACATATCCTTTACTTTCTTTGTCAAACTTCTTCCTTTTGGTCAAATGTCTTTGAATCTCGATTATGATCATCAAATGCTATCTCATACTTATCAACTCATCATATACGTTGTGCTATTCCCTAGCCTATTCACTGTACATTAACGGGGAATTTTCCAAGGTGTAACATTCTTCCCCCCTTTTGGAACATTCATCCTCGAATGTTAAACACTCGAGAATCCTACGAAAATTTCGCTAGAGTTTCCCCTGTAATGTGGCACTACCATCCTGTCACAACAACCCATAATATCATTGCCTCACAGGGCCAAAACATAATAGCAACATATCTATCACGACCCAGCTAGGGGCCGCGACGGGTACCCGGGGCTAACCGTCGAGCACCGCTCGCTCTATTACCCTCCTTACTCGATTAATGCCTTATCATCACATTTATGCTTAAAACATGGAAAAAATATCATAACTTATATGGAAACATAAATACTTGTGTATATAGAAAGGTTTGGTACATCAAAATAATGAGTGCACGTATACATGAAAGATGTGAGACCATGATACCCACACTACGCATCTACGAGCCTCTACTGACATACTATACAATGGACAGAACAAGACTCCGTCATGCCCAGAATATATATATACATATGTACCAAAAGAGAACTCACAAGCACCTCCGAACAATGGAGTGCTCTCAACAGCTGACAACTCCTAAGTATCTGGATCAAGCTCGCCTCCCTGTCTACCTGTGGGCATGAACACAGCGTCCAAAGAAGGGACGTCAGTACGAATATTGTACTGAGTATGAGAGGCATGAACAGTGAAGAAAGGCATTAATAATATAATGAGAGCATCAATATAAAGCATATGGGTCTGACCGATAATCATAAATGGAATAATGCATGCTGTCTTACTCATACTTATCATCGTAACATGTATGCATCATATGCAAGCTGCCCGCCCATGTCGGGACGGTGTGATAATCAATAATATAAGCCCGCGTCCAGGCCTCCCACGTCCAGGGTACCATCTCATGCCGCCCACTAGTGGTGTCTTCCCACGCCCGAAGGTCGTGGTGTATCCGTATCGCCGCCCGCCGAAGCGGTGTCTGCCCGGCCAACTAGGCCCGGTATGCAATGCTCATGCCATGCTTATCATAAAATAGTCATAATAATGTACTTATTGTAAAATACTTATCTTATCATAACACATGCGTAAGGTTTGAGAACAACTTTATTCTATCGGGGTGACGTAAGGTCGTGACCCCCCGATTACTTTATAGCAATTACGGACATTCTTCCTCACCTTGAAAGGACTAGTACATAAGGTGAGTGTAGGCAAGGACTAACATCATCATATCGTATAACTTATCTCATATAGACATTTAACTTTTTGGAATGTAGAAGCTCATGGGAATATGGTAATTCGGACTATAAGATTCATGCCATTGGAAAGAAAGGACTATCCTCACATACCTTGTCGTTTAGCTAAGTTGTTGTCCACTTATTCTCCTTCGATACCACGTCGTCGCCTTCATGAGAGAATTCGTATTACATTAGTTAATCGACTATGAGAACGCATCGTTATCCCTAGAGAAGATTAGGCGGCATTTCCTTTGAGTTTACCACTTATATCATGATCTATACACTATTTGTAACGTATTCATAATCATAACACATCAACTTCTATGATTCCATCCAACTACCATTCCATAGTGACACTATTTACTCAATCATGACCCATTCCTATGTTCTTCTACATTTTAAGTATCTAAGTCTTCCAATACCTTGAATCACGTGGTATAGTCATGAAACATACCTTAAATGATGATTGAACAAGCCTTGAGTTGAAATACTTCACTTAGCCAAAACCCTAGTTCCACCCTTTTGAGGATTTCTTGACTTAGATGATCCTTTGATGTGTTCTTACACTTGTTTTCATGAATTTAGTGTGGTTGGTCTTAGTCTTCCCTTGATTCTCTTGAACTTTGTGGATGAAGTGTTTGGAGAGTTCTAGAAGTCTCTTGAGTTGTATGGATGAAGTGTTTGGAGAGTTCTAGAAGTCTCTTGAGTTGTATGGATGAATAATGAAATGGAATGAGGCTTAAGTCCCTTTTTAGTAACTCAAAACTGATGTTTAATGAATTCTCGTCGGGATGAACAGTGGTCGTAAACCACAGTTTACGGACCGTATTGTGGTTTACGGTCCGTCCTCCGCGATCGTTTTTAAGCATTTCAAAAACAGAAAGTTTGGCTGAGGGACATGGCAGTTTATGACCGAGGTTTACGGGCCGTCCTCCAAGTCGTTTTTAGCCATTTCAACCCTTTGACCGAACTTGAAATTTTTGGACAGCTGGAGGACGATTGCACTATACGGGCCGTATAGTGCCCTTTACGACCACTGTGCTGAAAATTTTCCGCCACCTTCTTATTTCCAAAAAATCATAATTAGCCATTCCCGACTTAATAAAACGTCATACACTCAAGCCCTTCATTGTTCTACTCATCACACAAGTACGGAAAAATTTCCGAGGTGTAACATTCTTCCCCCCTTTTGGAACATTTGTCCTCGAATGTTCGACACTCGGGAATTCTAGAAAAAAAAAATTGCCAGTCTCCTTTGTAATTTGACTCTACCAACCTGTCACAGCAACCCACAATATCATGGCCTTACAGGGCTATATCACACTATCAACACATCCATGGCCACACACGACTAAAATCATAATACTAAGGTGTACATACCTTACATCGTCGACGCTTCACCTTGAATCTCCTCCGGGGACTGGAACAAATGCGGGTACATGGATTTCATCTTCTCCTCCGCTTCCCAAGTCATTTCTTCTCGATTGCTGTTTCGCCATAGGATTTTCACTGAAGCTACTTCTTTGTTCCGGAGCCTTCGCACTTGTCTATCTAGAATGGCAATAGATACTTCTTCATATGTCAGCTTCTCTGTCACCTGCACATCGTCAACTGGGACTATTGTTGTAGGATCCCCGATACACTTGTGGAGCATCGAAACATGGAACACCGGATGGACTGATTCAAGCTCCGAAGGTAGGTCCAATTCATATGCTACCTGTCCCACCTTACGGACAATTTTATAAGGTCCGATGTATCTTGGACTCAATTTCCCTTTTTTGCCAAATCTCATCACCCCTTTCATTGGCGATACCTTCAGAAATACCCAGTCATTTTCCTGAATTCTAAATCCCGTCGACGGTTGTCTGCATAAGACTTTTGGCGACTTTGAGCTATTAGCAGTTGGTCTCGAATCACTTTAACCATTTCAACTGCTTGTTGGATCAAGTCGGGGCCTATCAATTGTACTTCTCCGGTTTCAAACCATCCAATTGGAGATCTGCATTTTCTTCCATATAAGGCTTCATATGGGGCCATTTGAATACCGGAATGGTAGCTATTGTTATAAGCAAATTCGATAAGGGGTAAATGCTCATCCCAACTACCCCCAAAATCCAACACACACGCTAGGAGCATATCCTCCAAGGTCTGAATGGTGCGCTCGGCTTGTCCGTCCGTTTGTGGATGAAATGTTGTGCTGAATTTGACTTGGGTACCTAACCATTCTTGAAAATATTTCCAAAACTTAGCTGTAAACTGGGCCCCTCTGTCTGTAATAATGGCCAAAGGGATCCCATGAAGGCGCACGATTTCCTTTAAATATAACTTGGCATAGTCTTTTGCTGAATACGTGGTTCTAACTGGGAGGAAATGAGCTGCTTTCGTGAGTCTGTCCACGATCACCCATATAGAGTCATATTTGCCTCGGGAGCGGGGTAACCCCACAATAAAATCCATATTAATCTCCTCCCATTTCCAGGTAGGAATTTCCATTGTTTGCAATAAGCCCCCTGGCTTCTGATGTTCTGCTTTCACCTGTTGGCAGTTCGGACACTGCGCCACAAATGTCGCTATGTCTCGTTTCATGCCATCCCACCAATATAGCAATTTAAGATCGTGATAAATTTTGGTCGTACCTGGATGAATGGAATACCGAGAATGATGCGCTTTTTCTAAAATTTGCTGGCGTAATTTAGCCACATCCGGGACACACAGTCTGTCTCGGTATCTACGAACCCCATCTATGGAAACTGCAAATGGAGACTTCTCTTTCCCACGGGTTACATCCCTGTGATGACACATCTGTGGATCTTCGTACTGGCATTCTTTTATCTCCGCATTCAAGGGCGAGACCGCAGGATCATTAACACTAATTCCTGCCTTACCCGAATAATTACACGTACCCCAAGAATTGCTAGTTGATAGAGCTCACGAACCATTTCTTTCTTTTCTGAAGGAACTTCACTTAAACTGCCCATTGATCGGCGGCTAAGCGCGTCTGCTACCACATTCGCTTTCTCGGGGTGGTATAAAATATTCACGTCATAATCCTTCAACAATTCCAACCACCGCCTCTTCCGTAGGTTCAACTCCTTCTGCTTAAAAATATGTTGAAGACTCTTGTGATCTGTATAGATATCGACGTGCACACCGTACAGATAATGCCTCCATATCTTTAAGGAATGAATAACTGCAGCCAATTCGAGCTCATGGGTCGGATAATTCTGTTCATGTTTCCGCAACTGTCTCGAAGCATATGCAATAACCTTGTCATGCTGCATCAGCACACATCCTAGTCCCACACTGGAAGCGTCACAATACACGACATAACCATCCGGCCCTTCTAGAAGTGTTAACACTGGAGCCGAGGTCAATCTATCTTTTAGCTCTCGGAAACTACGCTCACAAGCATCATTTCACTGAAATTTTGCTGACTTCTGGGTTAGCTTCGTTAATGGGGCTGAAATAGATGAAAAGCCCTCTACGAATCTTCGTTAATAACCTGCCAAATCCAGAAAACTACGAACTTCTGTAGGCGTCGTAGGCTTTGGCCAAGTATTCACAGCTTCTATTTTCTGAGTGTCGACTCGGATGCCATCATCTAAAATAACATGGCCTAGAAACGCCACAGAATTCAGCCAAAACTCGCACTTTGAGAACTTTGCATATAATTCTCGGGCTCGGAGAACGCCAAGAACAATTCTTAGGTGGTCTGCATATTCTGACTCTGTGCGAGAATATACCAGAATATCGTCGATAAATATTATCACGAAGAGATCCAAAAATGGCCTGAACACATTATTCATTAAATTCATGAACACCGCCGGGGCATTTGTCAATCCAAACGACATCACTCGGAACTCGTAGTGACCATATCTTGTCCTGAAGGCAGTCTTAGGAATATCTGCTTCTCTAATTCTCACCTGATGATAACCCGATCTCAGATCTATCTTGGAAAACCACTTACCGCCCTTTAACTGATCAAACAAATCATCGATTCTGGGAAGAGGATATTTATTCTTTACTGTTACCTTGTTCAACTGTCTGTAGTCGATACACATTCGTAGAGATCCGTCCTTCTTCTTTACGAACAGGACTGGTGCTCCCCACGGCGAAGAACTGGGTCTTATAAACCCCTTCTCAAGTAAATCTTTTAGCTGTGCTTTTATCTCTTTCAGTTCTGCCAGAGCCATTCGATAAGGCGGAATGGAAATAGGCTCGGCGTCTGGTAATACATCGATATCAAAGTCGATTTCCCTTTCTGGAGGAAGACCTGGAAGTTCATCCGGGAATACATCTGGAAGCTCATTTACTACCGGGACAGATTGGAAAACTGGTGGCCTTGCCTCCGTATCATAAACCCGAACTAGATGATAAATATATCCCTTGGCTATCATCTTTCTCGCCTTGAGGTAGGAAATAAACCTACCCTTAGGGGATGCTGTGTTACCCTTCCATTCAAGTACGGGCTCTCCCGGAAACTGGAATCGAACCATTTTCGTCCGGCAATCAACATTAGCATAGCACGAGGCCAACCAATCCATTCCCATAATCGCGTCGAAGTCTATCATTTCCAGCTCGATCAAATCGGCTTGAGTCTGGCGGTCACATATCACCACGACACAATTTTTATATACCTTCCTCGTTATCACGGGATCACCAACCGGAGTGAACACCTCGAAAGGTTTAATTGGCTCAGGCTTCACCCCAATAAAATCAGCAACATATGGGGTAGCATAGGAGAAAGTAGAACCCGGATCAATCAAAGCATATACCTCACGGGAAAATATAATCAAGGTACCTGTGACAACATCGGGGGAGGATTCAAGATCATGTCGCCCTGCTAAAGCATATACGCGGGGCTGAACAGCGCCGGAAGTAGATGTTCCCCCTCTGCCTCTGCCTCTGCCTCTACCTGCTGTAGTCTGTGCTGTCGGACGCACCGAAGAAGAACCTGCTGCTGAACCTGTGGGCTGAGTCCCTGCTCTATCTCTCACCGAAGGGCAATCCCTCATCATGTGACCAACTTTCTCGCATGCATAACAAGCATCGGTACCCTGACGACACTGTCCGGAATATAATTTACCGCACTGACTACACCGCAGTACTGGGGGTCTCCTCTGGCTAAAATCTCCCTTGAACTGAAAATCTGAGGCCCTCGAGCTCTGGCCCTACCCTAATTGAAAAGAATGGTCAAACCTCCTATCTGAGAACCGGGGAGGCGCAATGGTCGCTGACTGACCTGAGTGCCTAGAATGCATCTGTCTCGATCCCCCTCTATACTCACTGCTTGCCCCCGTAGATCTAGCTCTCTTACCTTGCCTTCGGTTATTATCCCGATCACTTCTTTGCTGCTGTTGTCATTCCTCCAGGTTTTGAGCATGTGCCTGTATTCGGGAAATATCCATCCCGTCTTGCAAGGAGGCTGTCAAGCAATCTCTAAATAGGTGTGGCCCCAAACCACTCACAAATCTATGAACCCGATCGCCCATATCAGCCACCATAGTCGGGGCATACCTGGCTAGAGAATTAAACTGCATACTATACTCTCGAGCACTCATACTTCCTTGCTTTAAATTCAAGAACCTGTCCGCTCTAGCTCGGCGGACCTAAGGCGGCAGGTAATGACGAATAAAGGCATCCATAAATTCTTGCCAAACGGGAGGTGGTGCATTCTCTCCTCTTGATATTATCCAATTTTTGTACCATAGCACCGCCACATCGCGTAGTCTATAAGAGGCCAACTGTACCGATTCGGTCTCAGAAGCATGCATAAGTTTCAGCGTCCTTGACATCTCATCAACAAAGCTTTGGGGGTCCTCATCCGGCTTCGACCCGAAAAATTCCGGAGGATTTAAAGTCAAGAAATCACGGGCTCTCGTACTGGCCGATCGATCACTTAGGCCCGCATTCTGTCGTTGTGACTGAGCGGCGACCAACTGCGTCAATAAATGTATGGCCTCGGATACTTGTTGACCCGAAGTAATTGGCGGAGGAATTGGGACTGAGGCTCCTCCCTGCTCTCCTACATTAGGCGAGGCCTCATTCTGTGATTCACTTTCCCCTACATTCACCGGAGGCTCCCTTTCTGCCCGCTTCTTCGTCGTAGCTTTGCCTTTCTGGGTAGCTATAGCTTTTCCTTTCGGCGGCATTCCGAAATCACAACGCACTTTTAGGGGAGGATAAAATCCTATGCATAGCTCTATCGCACGATCTAGTAAAAAGAAAGAGGGTCATTTTCCTAAATGCCCTGTAGCCTCTTGTTTATTGATGTGGCGCACAACACACCATAAACAAGACTCTACTAGACACGGTTCGTAGACACTTCCTAGGACGAACTGCTCTGATACCACTTCTGTCACGACCCAGCTAGGGGCCGCGACGGGTACCCGGGGCTAATCGCCAAGCACCGCTCGCTCTATTACCCTCCTTACTCGATTAATGCCTTATCATCACATTTATGCTTAAAACATGGAAAAAAGATCATAACTTATATGGAAACATAAATACTTGTGTATATAGAAAGGTTTGGTACATCAAAATAATGAGTGCACGTATCCATGAAAGATGTGAGACCATGATACCCACACTACGCATCTACGAGCCTCTACTGACATACTATACAATGGACGGAACAAGACTCCGTCATGCCCAGAATATATATATACATATGTACCAAAAGAGAAATCACAAGCACCTCCGAACAATGGAGTGCTCTCAACAGCTGACAGCTCCTAAGTATCTGGATCAAGCTCGCCTCCCTGTCTACCTGTGGGCATGAACACAACGTCAAAAGAAGGGACGTCAGTACGAATATTGTACTGAGTATGAGAGGCATGAACGGTGAAGAAAGGCATCAATAATATAATGAGAGTATCAATATAAAGCATATGGGTCTGACCGATAATCATAAATGGAATAATGCATGTTGTCTTACTCATACTTATCATCGTAACATGTATGCATCATATGCAAGCTTCCCGCCCATGTCGGGACGGTGTGATAATCAATAATATAAGCTCGCGTCCAGGCCTCCCGCGTCCGGGGTACCATCTCATGCCGCCCACTAGTGGTGTCTGCCCACGCTCGAAGGTCGTGGTGTATCCGTATAGCCGCCCGCCGAAGCGGTGTCTGCCCGGCCAACTAGGCCCGGTATGCAATGCTCATGCCATGCTTATCATAAAATAGTCATAATAATGTACTTATTGTAAAATACTTATCTTATCATAACACATGCGTAAGGTTTGAGAACAACTTTATTCTATCGGGGTGACGTAAGGTCGTGACCCCCCGATTACTTTATGGAGAAATTACGGACATTCTGCCTCGCCTTGAAAGGACTAGTACATAAGGTGAGTGTAGGCAAGGACTAACATCATCATATCGTATAACTTTTCTCATATAGACATTTAACTTTTTGGAATGTAGAAGCTCATGGGAATATGGTAATTCGGACTATAAGATTCATTCCATTGGAAAGAAAGGACTAGCCTCACATACCTTGTCGTTTAGATAAGTTGTTGTCCACTTATTCTCCTTCGATACCACGTCATCACCTTCATGAGAGAATTCGTATTACATTAGTTAATCGACTATGAGAACGCATCGTTATCCCTAGAGAAGATTAGGCGGCATTTCCTTTGAGTTTAACACTTATATCATGACCTATACACCATTTGTAACGTATTCATAATCATAACATGTCAACTTCTATGATTCCATCCAACTACCATTCCATAGTGACACTATTTACTCAATCATGACCCATTCCTATGTTCTTCTACATTTTAAGTATCTAAGTCTTCCAATACCTTGAATCACGTGGTATAGTCATGATACATACCTTAAATGATGATTGAACAAGCCTTTAGTTGAAATACTTCACTTAGCCAAAACCCTAGTTCCACCCTTTTGAGGATTTCTTGACTTAGATGATCCTTTGATGTGTTCTTACACTTGTTTTCATGAATTTAGTATGGTTGGTCGTAGTCTTCCCTTGATTCTCTTGAACTTTGTGGATGAAGTGTTTGGAGAGTTCTAGAAGTCTCTTGAGTTGTATGGATGAATAATGAAATGGAATGAGGCTTAAGTCCCTTTTTAGTAACTCAAAACTGATGTTTAATGAATTCTCGTCGGGATGAACAGTGGTCGTAAACCACAGTTTACGGACCGTATTGTGGTTTACGGTCCGTCCTCCGCGATCGTTTTTAAGCATTTCAAAAACAGAAAGTTTGGCTGAGGGACATGGCAGTTTACGACCGAGGTTTACGGTCCGTAAACCAGTTTACGGGCCGTCCTCCAAGTCGGTTTTAGCCATTTCAACACTTTGACCGAACTTGAAATTTTTGGACAGCTGGAGGACGATTGCACTATACGGTCCATAAATCACTTTACGGGCCGTATAGTGCCCTTTACGACCACTGTGCTGAAAATTTTCCACCACCTTCTTATTTCCAAAAATTCATAATTAGCCATTCCCGACTTAATAAAACGTCATACACTCAAGCCCTTCATTGTTCTACTCATCACACAAGTACTGAAAAATTTCCGAGGTGTAACAATATCTATGGCCACACACGACCAAAAGCATGAAAAGTAAGCATACATACCTTATATTGTTGGCGCTTCATCTTAAATCTCTCCTGGGGGTTGGAATAAGTGCGGATACTTGGACTTCATACTCTCTTCTGCTTCCCAAGTCATTTCTTCACGGTTGTTATTTCGCAACAAGACTTTGACTGAAGCTACTTCCTTATTTCGAAGTCTTCGTACTTGCCTATCTAAGATGGCAATAGGCACTTCTTCGTATGTTAGATTTATTGTCACCTGAACAACATCAATCGGCACAATCCTCGTAGGATCTCCAAGACTAGATGGACTGATTCAAGCTCTGAAGGCAAGTCCAATTCATAGGCTACACGACCCACCTTGCGGATAATTTTATAGGGTCCAATATATCTTGGACTTAACTTCCCTTTCTTGCCAAATCTCATCACCCCTTTCATTGGCGACACTTTAAAAAATACCCAATCATCAACTTGAAATTCTAAGTCTTGCCGGCGGTTGTCTGCATAATATTTTTGGAGACTTTGGGCCGTCAACAGTCGATCTCGGATCACTTTAACTTTTTCTACCGCTTGCTGAATCAATTCAGGGCCTATTAACTATACTTCTCCTATTTCAAACCATCTGATTGGGGACCTACACTTTCTTCCATATAATGCTTCATACGATTGGATACTGGAATAATAGTTGTTGTTATATGCAAACTCAATCAAAGGTAAATGATCATCCCAACTACCACCAAAGTCTAAAACACACGCCCTTAGCATATCCTCCAAGGTCTGTATAGTACGTTCGGCTTGTACATCAGTCTGCGGATGAAACGCTGTGTTAAGTTTCACTTGGGTACCTTGACCTTCTTGAAAGGATTTCCAGAACTTGGCTGTAAAATGTGCTCCTCTATATGTGATAATGGATATTGGAATACCATGGAGTCGCACGATTTTTTTGAGATACAACCTTGCATAGTCTTCTGCTGAGTATGTGGTTCTGACTGGAAGAAAATGAGCTGTTTTCGTGAGTCTGTCCACAATCACCCATATGGAATCATACCTGCCTCGAGAACGAGGTAACCCCACAATAAAATCCATGTTGATCACTTCCCATTTCCAAGTAGGGATTTCCATGGCTTGCAATAATCCTCCTGGCTTTTGATGTTCAATTTTTACTTGTTGGCAGTTTGGATACTAAGCTAAAAATTCTGCTATGTCTCTCTTCATGCCATCCCACCAATATATCAATTTGAGATCGTGATACATCTTTTTTGCACCTGGGTGAATAGAATACCGAGAGTAATGGGCTTCTTCTAGAATTCTACGACGTAATTCTGCGACATCGGTACACATAGCCTGCCTCGGTATCTGAGAATCCCATCCGTGGAAACTTCAAATGGGGACTTCGCTTTTCCATGAGATGTGTCTCTGTAATGACACAAATGAGGATCTTCATACTGACGCTCTTTCACTTCTATATTCAGAGATGAAATTGTGGGATCACTAATACCAATCCCTGCACTACCCGAATCAATTACACGCACTCCGAGGTTAGCTAATTGGTGGAGCTCATGAACTATCTCTTTCTTTTCCGGAGGAACTTCACATAAACTGCCCATTGATCGGTGGCTAAGCGTGTCAGCTACTACCTTTGCTTTTTCGGGGTGGTATAAAATATTCACATCATAATCTTCAATAACTCTAACCACCGCCTCTGCCGCAGATTTAACTCCTTCTGTTTGAAAATGTACTAAATACTCTTGTGATCTGTATAGATATCAACGTGCACACCATACAAGTAATGTCTCCACATCTTTAATGCATGAATGACTGCAGCCAATTTGAGATCATGAGTTGGATAGTTCTTTTCATGTTTCCGCAGCTGTCTCGAAGTATAGGCAATGACTCTACCATGCTGCATTAACAGACATCCTGGCCCAACACCGGAAGCATCATAGTACACTACATAACCATCTGGCCCTTCTGGAAGTGTTAAGACAGGGGCTGAGGTTAGCCTGTCCTTCAACTCTTGGAAGCTGTGTTCACAAGCATCATTCCACTGAAAGTTAGCCGACTTCTGGGTTAGCTTCGTCAATGGGGCTGAAATAGAGGAAAACCCCTCCACAAAACTGTTATAGCCCGTATTTTGTACGCTCGGATAATTCAAGATAAGTGCCAGAAGTTAAGGGCAAGGACATATTTTTGATCTTGTTTAATACACAAGTTGCTTATGAAAATTACTGATGAGGAAATATTGAGAAAGGTTAAGGGTAAAAAGGGAAATTCGCAAAGAGGTTCATGGTAATATTGAGAAAGGTTAGGGGCAAAATGGGAATTTCACAAAAAAGATTCAAGAGAGTTCTTGAAGGGCCTTGGCCGTGTGGTGTGTATGTGTATGTGGGTCCCACCCATGGCCATGTGTCCATATTCTTACTTGAGGGGATTAAATATATATATAGATAAATGGTGGAGAAAAAAATATAACATATTCATCCTTCCAAATCAAGAAACTTCAAGAAAAAAAAATTTGAAGGCATTCGGCCTTGGCTAGCCAACTTTGGCCCCATGGAAAACTTATCAAAAAAAGAATTCTTCTAGCAATCCCCCCAAATGGAAGTCCCTTATTAACATGGAGTGGTTGTTGGAACAAGCAAAGCATTCATTTGGGCAAATTATAAACCTAGCCGAGTGGAGGAATCAAAGGAGAGAGGTAAGGTTTAATCTTCTGTTCATATGTTATGGATGATTTGTATATGTTGTAGAGTGAAGAAATTCATGAAATTCGTGAAATATGTAGGTGTATGGTGTGGCCGAATGGAGGTGGTGATTGTATAGATATGATGAATTGATTTTACTTAGTATTTTAATTGTTGTTGTGATAGATTCCATGATGTAAAATAAGGATTTAATGGTTTGAAATGAAGTTGTAATCGTTTGTGGATTATGGAAGGAGTTAATATTAGTATGGTTTCTTATGATTATAAGAATGAATGATATTGCTAAAGTACAGATCGTTGGTGTAGTTTATGAATTTGGAAGAAAGGAAATGTGTTATTAGTGCTCTTGTGGAATTTGGTAAAATTTGACGAGTTAGATTCTCGGGGATGGTGTATTTACAGGGGAAATGCTGCCGAAATTTCGGCAGATTATAAATGAATTCATTTGAAAAGCTAAGGCAAGCGTGTGACAATGAATCTAATGATTATATAAATCTTCTTGAATGTAGACTAGCAAGCTTGGACGAATAAGCGTAGCTATTAGGACGTGGGACAGGTATGTAAGGCTTACCCTTTCTTTCTTTTGGCATGATCCTTTTGAAATGAGCTGATGACGTATATGTATGGTTTCAAAGAAATTCCTATTCTTAGAGCCACTAGGATGGCTTCTTGATTTCCATAAGCCGTTTCATATGGTTTTGATGCGTATCTATGATGTCCGAAGTTCGGTTGATATGTTTCCGAATGGCATACGAGAGATAATTGATATGACTGATGTCTTGGTTTTCAAATGATAGCACGTTTAATTATTCCGTTGAGTCTTTGACATATTTTGATACGTACATATGGTTCCAAAAGCTCTATCTGATTTGATCCATAACGATATTTGAAAGGTACCTAATATGATTGTTGCTTTGATTTTCCAAAAATGGCTTCTGAAACGTTGGTAGAAAGTTCTGTACTTAAAACGCCCATAACTTTCTTATACTAAGTCGGATTGACCCGAAACTTGTTTCTGAGCCTTCAGGTGTCGGTAAGTATACTTGTCTATCGAGTCTTGATTTAGGTGCATATGGTTTCGCACTACTCTGCTCGTGCAAGCCTCAGTATGTTCTTCACTGCGCCCCGGGCCAGGTTCTGTTATCGTGCGTCTTCCTCTGCATTGTTCACCGCGTCCCTCTCCCTTGCGGGCCGGGTTCTGTTATATGTACATCTGTATATGATGACATGATGATATGGGGATGGCAGCCAGGATGGCATGTGATGATTCTGTTCACCGCATCCCGCATTAGAGGGATGG
Organism: Lycium barbarum; assembly: GCF_019175385.1. NCBI lineage: Eukaryota > Viridiplantae > Streptophyta > Magnoliopsida > Solanales > Solanaceae > Lycium > Lycium barbarum. The sequence goes on along the minus strand of NC_083345.1, from coordinate 58,256,671 downwards.
GATCTGTTATATGCATATATGATATACGATTTTGACATGCATTGTTGATTCTGTTCACCCCGTCCCTCATTAAAGGGCTGGGATCTATTATATGTGTATATGATATATGATGTCAGCATACATGATGACTCCATTCACCACGTCCCTCACTAGAGGGCCGGGATCTGTTATATGTGTATATGATATATGATGTCAGCATACATGATGACCCCAACCACCGCGTCCCTCAGTACAGGGCCGGGATCTGTTATATGTGAATATGTATATGATGACACATGATGTCGGCACGCCTGGTCTGTGTTTGGAAAGTAAGAATTTTGGAACTCTGGATGATTTACTTATTTTCTGTACTCCTTCTGACACATGACCTCGGTATACACAATTTGCATTCTGAAAAATAAGCATTTTGGTATTCTGAAAATGTACTTACTACTGTACTGCTTGATTCGATTATGGTTCCGTTTTCTATATTCCATGCCTTGTATACTCAGTACATATTCCGTACTGACCCCCTTTCTTCGGGGGCTGCGTTTCATGCCGCGCAGGTACACCCAGATGAGTAGAAGACATAACTAGAAGATGTTTCAGCGGGATTGGCGAGCTCCACTTCCTTCTGGAGTATTGCCGATTCGGAGTTTGTATGTTATGATTTCTGATTGGAGTTAGAGACTTTGCAGACAGAGTCGTGGGTATAGAAAGTCAGTCTTGTAAGCGGCTCTATAAGCCGATGTACTAATATGCTTTATGTTACAGATTCCATGTGATAGCGGATTTTACTTAACTTAAGAACGATAAAAAGGATGTTTCTGGAAGTCTTTCCTATGTGTTTCATTCTGATTTGATTTAAAAGTCCAAAGAGATTATGTGTGTACTAAGAGTCAGAGGGTTCGCTCGGCCCTCAATAAGGGCCGGGTGCCCATCACACCCTAGTGATAATATGGTGTGACAAAGTGGTATCAGAGCAGGTTGTCCTAGGGGTTGTCTGCAAAGTCGTGTCCGGTAGAGTCCTGTTTATGGGTGTGAAGCCGGCCGCATTTATAAACAGGAGGCTGCGGGGCATCTAGGGATTTTTGACCTTCTTTCTGTCTTAGATCGTGCGATAGAGCCAAGTCATAGGAAAATGAAATTCCTTATATAAGCCTTACATACGACGGAAGGAGGTAAGTGATGATATGGAAAGTTATAGAAGTAAGCCTTGATATATTGGTTCTGTTACCTAAAACTGGAAGCTCTGGATGGCTGGAATGTGTCATATAACCGTATGTTCTGTGAGGCATTGTTGATATTTGCTGCGTACAGATTTTGAATAAGTGAGAATTGTAAAAGAAGACTCTGCCAGAAATCTCTCAAAATCGGGTCATTTAGTAAGGAACGCCTAACAGGAGGAAGCGTGGAAAAGAAATATTATAAATGGACGATAAGAGGGATGAGTTGTTTCGGAAAGGTTATGGACTTGGCATGGCATAAAGAATAATAGCGAGAAAGATGATTAGCAGTCTAGAGGATTAAAATGGATAACATCCGAGGTTTAGTAAGAACAAGGTCTGCTGGAGGATTCAGAGAAAGTCGCCAATTAGTTTTGCTGTAAATTATTATGTAAGGATGGTGAGTGGAAATCCGAATAGGCTGATACCTGAAGTATTCATAAGTAATGGCGGTGAAGGTATATTTGCTACCATTGGGAATCTGGAAATCTAGGACGAAAGGTAGTTATACACGAAGGTGAAAGGTGAATATTGAGGATTGAAAAGGGTAAAATAGTAATTGTAAAGGGAAGGACATGTTATGAAAATGTCTCGAAATCTGTAAGACTTCGACTTGCTCCAGATCATGTAATAAAGGTCATGCGAGGAAGTGGACGCGATTATTTCAGCAATAAGGCACCGGATTCCATCGGAGTTTCGAGGTTAAGCGTGCTAAGGTGGGAGAAATCTTAGGATGGGTGACCCCCTGGGAAGTATGCAAGAAATCCTAAGGATTTAGACATAAGAGGCAAATGAGAATCTAGAGTAGCCTAAGAGAAACTAGAGTGTGCGGGATGGTTGGAGACCATAAGAGGTCGCGCAGGACGAGGCAGACTAGACTGGAGAAGAGACAGAAAGTGCGTCACAACTCTGGAATTTGGATAGGCTTGAATAACGTTTGGAAGTATTTTGTGGGCTAGTTGATAATAATTATATATATATATATATATATATATATATATATATATATATATATATATATATATGAATGCGTATGATATCCCATATGTGATTGTATCGGTGGACATGTGAGTCCCAGCAACCAGCGCTACGGTAAAGAAGGCATTAATCAAGTAAGGGTACCGAAGTTCGAGTGACAACAAAAATAAATGGCACAAGTGTTACTAGGTAAGCTGCTATTATTTTTACTACAGGTTAAGACTGGACAGTTCTAATACAGCGATATTTGGAAACGAAAGAGAGTGAGTAGATGGAAGACAAGGAGATTAAAATATCGAAAAAAGGTGAAAGGTAAGAAACCTTAGTGAGTGAAGCCCCCGAGAGAAACTACCGGCAAAGCACGAGACTATTTGGGCAAGAACTCAAAGTAGGCATGAGAAAAGGATAATGTAACACCTCGTAACGTCGGACGAAAGTTTGACTCATAAGATGATAATATAATGGAACCAATATGAGGGTTATAGGAAGTGTTTTGAAAACCAATTAAGTCATAAGAAATGTCTTTGGGCAAAGAAAAGTTGGAAGCCACTCTACGGGGCATGTTTGCAAGTGAGTTTATGGAAGGTCTTATTTCCAACGATAAAAACCCCTCAATTAATTTGGATTTTGGGAACACTTCCTTGATGAAAGTTATAGCCCCTTGAAATATCTTTCCAACGGTATATTATGGGCCTCAAACGAACATCTTTGCAAAGAGTTATGCCCATTATACGACAGACTGTCCGAGCAGAAGAATTTTGACGGACCATTTGACGGTTCGTAGAACATTTTGACGGTCCGTAAAATATTTATACGGTCCGTCAAATGGTCACAGAGAATCATATTTTTCTGGGCAGTTTTACGGTTCATTTTGACGGTCCGTAAAACAATTATACGGTCCGTCAAATTGACTCAAGCCAGCGTAAAATGGTCACAGAAACTCAATTTTTGCTGGGTAGTTTTACGGACCATTTTGACGGTCCGTCAAACAGTTTGACGGTCCGTAAAAATGGGCGTAGAATTGCCCGATGGGTCAGATTTTAAGATACTAATAAGAGACCCAAACTCATTTTTTTCATTCCCATTTCTCCTACACGACTCAAGGGTTCTCTAAAGCCATCCAAACACTTCATATGCAAGAATCCAAGTGAAACTAAAGATCCACTTCATCAATCCACAAAACTAAGTGTGAGAAACACATCAAATCCATTCAAGTCAAGAAATTCCATGGAAGGTGGAACTAGGGTTTTGTTCAAGTGAAGCATTTCAACTCAAGGCTTAATCCTATAATAACTAAGGTAAGTTTTATGATGTTTCATGATGATTAAAGTGTTGATAAGTTCTTGGGAGAATAGTAACTGGGTTTGATAAAGAGAATTATATGAACTATGCTAGGGTTTTTGGATTGTTGACTTGGGATTGTTGTATTCATATGGGTGATGGAGAATGATGTTAATTACATCTAATTGAGATTGTAGAATCACCTAGAAGTAATAGACTGGGAATTGGGTGAAGAAACACCATTAATGGAGACTGTGGAGCTTCATGCCCACTAAGTGTTTGATAAAATGCTTAGATGACCAAAGCATGAATATTATTGCTAATATAGAATCCCTTTGACTTGTATTGATATAGATCAAAGTTGAAAGGGTTGACGAACATTGTATTACGCTCAAAAGCTGGAATTAAGGTATGTGAGGTTAACTATCTACGCTAGGGAATATTCATGATTCTCCCTACGCCTCATTCTTCATACTTGTCCGCAATTTGACTCAGAATATAGTTTAGCCCTAGTTTCATGATATGATATAGAACTGTTATCTTCTAGGGTTGCAGTTACAGAATTCGTTCATGGTTGTCACTTTGAACATCATGAACTCAGCACGTAATCTTTATAGACTTATGCATTGTTATCACATGAGTCTCAGTCAGTGTATAACCAGTTATTTGCATAAGTCCTATAATCAGAAACAGTTATCATGCTATCAGTTATAGGCAGTCTCAGTCTTGTAAATTGTTAATGTTGAACACCTGTATCTGTATTTTTGGGCCCTAGGCCACAGTTTATGCATACGTATTGCTTGGGCCAGAGGCCACAGTTTTTGTGCACATTATTTGGGCCCCAGGCCACAGTTATATTTACAGTTTTACAGGTGATTCTTCATCCAGAACAGGGAGTACTTCAGCTTCTTGCTTTCCTGTTTAGTTCAGTTTCAGTTTCAGTTCTAGTATTTTATTGCTTCAGTTGCTTTATATACCAGTACAATTCAAATGTACTGATGTCCCTTTTTATTGCTTGGGGGACTGCATCTCGCGATGCAGGTAACGATACACAGGTTGACGACTCAGCTAATTAGGAGTGCACGTATCAGCTACTGGTGAGCCCCACATTCCTTCGGGGCGTTGTCAGCTATCCAGTTATTTCAGTTTATAGACAGCTCTATTATTCAGTACTCTTAGAGGCTTCATAGACACAGTTCAGACAGTCAGACATTTATTATGTTAGCCTTGTTGCCAATTGTTCAATCGTTTTGGTTTAGCCGTGTTGGCTACAGTCAGATATATTTCAGATTGTCTAAGTATTTTCGCATTATGATTTCAGCCAGACCTTTAGTATATCATCATGTGTTTAGTTGTTTCCATATTCAGTCATGTTTTGATATCACATGTTGATTCAGTCAGCCGGTTGGTTCGCTCGGTCACATGCAGTCAGGCACCGGGTGTCGTGTTACGTCCAGGCCCAGGTTCGGGGCGTGACAAAGCGTGGTATCAGAGCCCCAGGTTTAAGTGTCTTAGGGAGTCTATTAAGCCGTGTCCAGTGGGGTCTCTTTTATATGTGTGAGGGCCCCACACATATAAACAGTTGACCACCAAGACATTCAGGATTTGTTTCACTTCTTTCATACTCTAGTTCGTGTAGATAGAGTAATGCTTTTAGGAATTCTTCTAAATCGTGCGAATTATGTATTTCAGAAATGGCTCCAAAAAGGAAGTACAACAAGAAAAATACGGCTACTAGCCAGAGGGCTACCGCTGACGCAGCAACAGAAGGGGGCACTCAGGCCCAGGAAGCCGCCACAGCTAATGCCGCTGCTACGCCTCCCAATACTTCTGATGCAGATATTAGAGGAGCTATTCAGCTAGTCACTCAAATTTTGGCAAATCAGGCCCAGCGACAGGAAACGGCCCCTAGCTCAGGCGCTAGTTGTGGGTCAAACAGTTCTAGGACTCAGGAGTTTATGCGGATGAAGCCGCCAGTGTTCACAGGGTTAAAGAAGGAGGAAGACCCCCAGAATTTCATTGATGGACTCCAGAAAATATTTTGTGTGATGCATGCTACTGATACAGAGGCAGCAGAATTCAGGGCTTTCCAGCTACAAGATGTGGCCCATATTTGGTATGAGACATGGGAACAGTCCCGAGGGGAGGATGCACCTTCTGCTACTTGGGACGAATTTATAGACGCTTTTATTGAACATTTCATGCCAATTGAGGTTAGAGAAGCCAAGGCTATAGAGTTTGAGAATCTAAGGCAAAAGGACATGACTGTTCAGGACTATTACCTCAAGTTCGTGTCATTGTCCAGACATGCTCCTCACATGGTTCCTGATATGAGAGTCGTGGTTAGGAGATTTGTACTTAGGCTTAAACCCGAGTTGCACAGGGATGCCAACACAGCTGCTCAGAATGACAAGATGACTATTTCCAAGATACTGGCATTCGTGCAAGGTAACGAGACAAGAATGAAGGAAGAAGAAGCCCTACAGAAGAAAAAGGATAGAGAGTTTAGTAAGAGGGCTAAGTCTGCTGGTAATTTTAGTCATGGGGGATCTCAAGGTGATGGCAACCATCAGTTTTTTAAGAATAGGTCATCAAGACCTACTCCCTCAATAGCTAGTGCTTCATTTCAAAGGTCCAAGTTTAACCAGAAAGACCGAAACTTCGGAACGACAAGCTCGCATTCACAGGCCAGCGTGACCAACCGTGGTTTTCAACACCCTACATGCAACACTTGTGGTAAGAAACATTCAGGAGTATGCCGTTTGGGCATGGATGGTTGTTTTGGGTGTGGTCAGCCGGGTCATTTTCTGCGGGATTGTCCGTCCGCAAGACGGAATACCGGAGGTAACAATAATGTAGCTCAGTCCACAAATTCAGTAGCTCCCCGAAATTTCCAAGCCCAGCAGGGGCGCGGAGCAGCAAAGCCCGGTAATACGGGCGGTGGTCAGAATCGTCTGTATGCACTGTCAAGTCGCCAGGATACAGAGGCTCGTGGAGATGTTGTCACAGGTATGCTAACAGTCTTCACCTTCAATGTATTCACTCTTATGGACCCAGGATCCACTCTATCTTATGTAACCCCGTATATTGCTAAGAAATTTGGGATAGAACCCGAAAAGTTGCAAGAACCTTTCGAAGTATCCACACCGGTTGGGGAATGAGTTATAGCTAGGCATATTTATAGAGGCTGTCCAGTGTTAATCTACCATCGCAGCACCATAGCAGACTTAATAGAATTAGAGATGGTAGATTTTGACGTGATTATGGGTATGGATTGGTTAGAGTCCTGTTATGCCTCTGTCGGTTGTAGAACCAAAACTGTGACATTTGATTTTCCCGATGAACTTATAGAATGGAAAGGTAATTCAGTAGTACCTAGGGGTAGATTTATTTCCTACCTTACAGCCAGAAAGATGATCTCCAAGGGGTATATTTATCACTTAGTTCGAGTCAGGGATGCAGATGCCCAGACTCCAGCTCTTCAGTCAGTGCCAGTTGTCAGTGAATTTCCAGAAGTCTTTCCAGATGACCTACCCGGAGTCCCTCCCAATAGGGAAATTGATTTTGGAATTGACCTACTTCCCGGCACTAAGCCGATATCTATTCCACCGTATAGGATGGCCCCAGCAGAGTTAAAGGAGTTAAAAGTTCAGTTGAAGGATCTTCTTGATAAGGGATTTATAAGGCGAAGTGTCTCAGCTTGGGGCGCACCGGTCTTGTTTGTCCGAAAGAAGGATGGATCCTTGCGTATGTGTATAGACTACCGCCAGTTGAACAAGGTCACCATTAAAAATAAGTATCCTCTTCCCAGAATAGACGACCTATTTGATCAACTTCAGGGTGCTCAGTGTTATTCCATGATTGACCTCAGATCAGGCTACCATCAGTTAAAGGTTAAGGAAGTTGACATTCCGAAGACCGCTTTCAGAACCCGTTATGGTCATTTTGAATTTCTTGTCATGTCATTTGGGTTGACGAATGCACCAGCAGCTTTTATGGATCTTATGAACAGAGTATTCAAGCCTTATCTTGATTTATTCGTCATTGTGTTTATTGATGACATATTGGTGTATTCCCGTAGTGAGACAGATCATGCAGAGCATCTCAGAATAGTGTTGCAGACTCTCAAAGATCGTGAGCTTTACGCAAAATTCTCAAAGTGCGAGTTTTGGCTCAAATCAGTGGCCTTTCTAGGCCATGTAATATCAGGTGAAGGTGTTAAGGTGGACCTTCAGAAAATTGATGCTGTCAAGAATTGGCCTAGACCCACCTCAGCATCAGACATCAGAAGTTTCTTGGGTCTGGCAGGTTATTATAGGCGTTTTGTTGAGGGATTTTCCTCTATCTCAGCTCCGCTGACTAAGCTGACTCAGAAGAAAGTCAAATTCCAATGGTCAGAGGTATGTGAGCAGAGTTTCGAAGAGTTGAAGAAGAGATTAACTTCTGCTCCAGTTTTGACGCTGCCGGAGGGAACTGAAGGGTTCGTGGTTTATTGCGATGCTTCGGGAGTTGGTCTCGGATGTGTTTTAATGCAGCATGGTAAGGTTGTTGCTTATGCGTCCAGACAACTTAAGACTCATGAGAAGAATTATCCAACCCATGACTTAGAGTTAGCAGCTGTGGTTTTTGCACTCAAGATATGGCGGCACTACTTATATGGAGTGCATGTGGATATTTTCACCGATCATAAAAGCCTGCAATATATTTTCAAGCAAAGAGAGTTGAATCTTAGGCAGAGGAGATGGCTCGAATTACTTAAGGATTGTGATGTGGATATTCTCTATCATCCGGGGAAAGCGAATGTTGTAGCTGATGCTCTTAGTCGGCTTTCCATGGGAAGTTTAGCCCACGTGGACGTAGGTAAGAGAGTTTTGATAAAGGAAGTACACCGTTTGGCCAATCTTGGAGTTCGACTGTTGGACTCCGAGGATGGGGGTGTAGTTGTCCAGAATAGAGCTCTTTCCTCTTAAGTCGTGGAAGTCAAGGAGAAACAGTTTAATGATCCCTACTTGTTGCAGCTAAAAGAGGGAATCCACAAGCATAAGACAACGGCTTTCGAACAAGGGGGAGATGATGGTACCTTGAGGTACCGAGGTAGATTGTGTGTTCCAGATGTAGATGGGCTCAGAGAGCGAATCATGTCAGAAGCTCACAATTCCAGGTATTCCATTCACCCAGGTTCCACTAAGATGTATCATGATCTTAAGGAGATTTACTGGTGGAACGATATGAAGAAGAATGTGGCAGATTTTGTAGCTAAGTGCCCGAATTGTCAGCAAGTGAAAGACGAACACCAGAGGCCTGGTGGCTTAGCTCAGAACATTGATATTCCTGTCTGGAAATGGGAAATGATCAATATGGATTTTGTGTCAGGTTTACCTCGTTCAGCTAGGAGACATGACTCTATTTGGGTGATTGTTGACAGGCTTACTAAGTCAGCGCACTTTTTTCCAGTCAAGACCACAGATTCAGCAGAAGATTATGCCAAGCTATATGTTAACGAGATTGTCAGATTGCATGGGACACCAGTGTCCATTATTTCAGATCGTTGTGCTCAGTTTACAGCGAACTTTTGGAAATCCTTTCAGAAAGGATTGGGTACCAAGGTGAACCTCAGCACAGCTTTCCATCCACAATTAGATGGTTAGGCAGAGCGCACTATTCAGACCCTTGAGGATATGTTGAGAGCATGTGTCCTAGATTTAAAGGGTAATTGGGATGACCATTTACCTCTCATCGAGTTTTCCTATAATAACAGTTATCATGCTAGCATTGGAACGGCATCGTTTGAAGCTCTGTATGGGCGAAGGTGCAGATCACCAATTGGTTGGTTCGAAGTAGGTGAAGCAGAGTTGTTAGGACCAGACTTGGTTTACCAGGCTATGGAGAAAGTCAAGTTAATACAGGAGCGTTTGAAAATGGCTCAGAGTCGGCAGAAGTATTATACAGATGTGAGACGAAGGGACTTAGAATTTTCAGTTGACGATTGGGTGTTCCTTAAAGTCTCACCTATGAAGGGTGTTATGCGATTTGGCAAGAAAGGGAAGCTCAATCCCAGATATATTGGACCTTACAGAATTTTACGAAAGGTCGGTCTAGTAGTTTATGAACTTGAGTTGCCACAAGAGTTAGCTGCTGTTCATCCAGTGTTCCATGTATCCATGTTGAAGAAGTGTGTGGGAGACCCTTCGTTGGTTGTTCCTGCTGATGCTATAATAGTTAAGGATGGCCTCACCTATGAGGAGATCCATGTAGCCATTCTTGATCGTCAAGTTCGCAAGTTGAGAACTAAGGAAGTAGCCTCAGTGAAAGTCCTGTGGAGGAGTCAGAAAGTTGAGGAAGCCACATGGGAAGCCGAGGAGGATATGAAATCCAGGTACCCGCACTTGTTTCAGCCTGCAGAAGAGATTTACGATGAAGCACCAAGATTTTGAGGTATGTAAGCTTTCTTTTCATGCTATTGGTCGTGTGTGGCCAATTTATAATGCTATTGTGATGTAGCCCTGTGAGGCAATGATATTATGGGTTGTTGTGACAGGTTCGTAGTGCCTTATTACAGGGGAAACTCTGGCGAATTTTTGTAGAATCCCGAATGGTTATCATTCGAGGACGAATGATCCCAAGGGGGAGATATTGTAACACCTCGTAACGTCAGACGAAAGTTTGACTCATAAGATGATAATATAATGGAACCAATATGAGGGTTATAGGAAGTGTTTTGAAAACCAATTAAGTCATAAGAAATGTCTTTGGGCAAAGAATAGTTGGAAGCCACTCTACGGGGTATGTTTGCAAGTGAGTTTATGAACGGTCTTACTTCCAACGACCATAACCCCTCAATTAATTTGGATTATGGGAAAACTTCCTTGATGAAAGTTGTATTCCCTTGAATTAGCTTTCCAACGGTATATTATGGGCCTCAAACGGACATCTGTGCAAAGCGTTATGCCCATTATACGACAGACTGTCCGAGCAGAAGAATTTTGACGGACCATTTGACGGTCCGTAGAACATTTTGACGGTCCGTAAAACATTTATACGGTCCGTCAAACGGTCACAGAGAATCATAGTTTGCTGGGCCGTTTTACGGTTCATTTTGACGGTCCGTAAAACAATTATACGGTCCGTCAAATTGACTCAAGCCAGCGTAAAATGGTCACAGAAACTCAATTTTTGCTGGGTAGTTTTACGGACCATTGTGACGGTCCGTCAAACAGTTTGACGGTCCGTAAAAATGGGCGTAGAATTGCCCGATGGGTCAGATTTTAAGATACTAATAAGAGACCCAAACTCATTTTTTTCATTCCCATTTCTCCTACACGACTCAAGGATTCTCTAAAGCCATCCAAACACTTCATATGCAAGAATCCAAGTGAAACTAAAGATCCACTTCATCAATCCACAAAACTAAGTGTGAGAAACACATCAAATCCATTCAAGTCAAGAAATTCCATGGAAGGTGGAACTAGGGTTTTGTTCAAGTAAAGCATTTCAACTCAAGGCTTATTCCTACAATAACTAAGGTAAGTTTTATGATGTTTCATGATAATTAAAGTGTTGATAAGTTCTTGGGAGAATAGTAACTGGGTTTGATAAAGAGAATTATATGAACTATGCTAGGGTTTTTGGATTGTTGACTTAGGATTGTTGTATTCATATGGGTGATGGAGAATGATGTTAATTACATCTAATTGAGATTGTAGAATCACCTAGAGGTAATAGACTGGGAATTGGGTGAAGAAACACCATTAATGGAGACTGTGGAGCTTCATACCCACTAAGTGTTTGATAAAATGCTTAGATGACCAAAGCATGAATATTATTGCTAATATAGAATCCCTTTGACTTGTATTGATATAGATTAAAGTTGAAAGGGTTGATGAACATTGTATTACGCTCAAAAGCTGGAATTAAGGTATGTGAGGTTAACTATCTACGCTAGGGAATATTCGTGATTCTCCCTACGCCTCATTCTTCATACTTGTCCGCAATTTGACTCAGAATATAGTTTAGCCCTAGTTTCATGATATGATATAGAACTGTTATCTTCTAGGGTTGCAGTTACAGAATTCGTTCATGGTTGTCACTTTGAACATCATGAACTCAGCACGTAATGTTTATAGACTTATGCATTGTTATCACATGAGTCTCAGTCAGTGTATAACCAGTTATTTGCATAAGTCCTATAATCAGAAACAGTTATCATGCTATCAGCTATAGCAAGTCTCAGTCTTGTAAATTGTTAATGTTGAACACCTGTATCTGTATTTTTGGGCCCTAGGCCACAGTTTATGCATACGTATTGCTTGGGCCAGAGGCCACAGTTTTTGTGCACATTATTTGGGCCCCAGGCCACAGTTATATTTACAGTTTTACAGGTGATTCTTCATCCAGAACAGGGAGTACTTCAGCTTCATGCTTTCCTGTTTAATTCAGTTTCAGTTTCAGTTCCAGTATTTTATTACTTCAGTTGCTTTATATACCAGTACAATTCAAATGTACTGATGTCCCGTTTTATTGCTTGGGGGCCTGCATCTCGCGATGCAGGTAACGATACACAGGTTGACTACTCAACTAATTAGGAGTGCACGTATTAGCTACTGGTGAGCCCCACATTCCTTCGGGGCGTTGTCAGCTATCTAGTTCTTTCAGTTTATAGACAGCTCTATTATTCAGTACTCTTAGAGGCTTCATAGACACAGTTCAGACAGTCAGACATTTATTATGTTAGCCTTGTTGGAAGTTGTTCAATCGTTTTGGTTTAGCCGTGTTGGCTACAGTCAGATATATTTCAGATTGTCTAAGTATTTCCGCATTATGATTTCAGCCAGACCTTTAGTATATCATCATGTGTTTAGTTGTTTCCATATTCAGTCATGTTTTGATATCACATGTTGATTCAGTCAGCCAGTTGGTTCGCTCGGTCACATGCAGTCAGGCACCGGGTGCCGTGTTACGTCCAGGCCCAGGTTCGGGGCGTGACAGATAAAGTGTGGTAATATGGAACAAAAGAGGAATGTGTGAGGTTCGAGAACCAATTTCAATAAGTGGGGCTAAAAGAATAGTGACCACGACAAGGAATGTGAAGAAAGAGAAAAGAATGATTAAGCCTTGCGACGATGCTAGGAGATTTAGGCCCTTGAAAGGTATATAAAGGAATAAATGTGCAGCCATATTAATGTGGTTGCCTCGGATATGGAGGTACTTTTCTGAAAAGATGACTTAGAAGTGAAACAGAATCGCGCGTCTAAAGTAATATTTCATGAACTTCAAAGCCGAAGCCACAAATGGCAAGAGAAGAAGAGTGCTCGAGGAAGAAGAAAACCCAAGAAGGGTTAAGGATGATGAGTCAACACTGCTAATTGGGAAGTTAATGGTACGGAATAAGAATTCATGTGAGGTCTGAGAGATTTGATCTTAGAGGAAATGGAATGAAATGCAAGGACACTCGGAGACTGTTGGCGTATAAGGAGCCCCTTAAAAGGGGGGGGGGGGGGGGGAGAACATATTATATTGGACTTAAAAGGAATCGCAATATTTTCAAACGCCGGAAAAGGAAACTTATTAGCTCGGGGCCAGAGTTCAAAACATATCGGCATATCAAGAGAATATATGAAAGAAGTAGAAACGAATTGACAATGAGTGTATAGTGAGGCCAACATGAAGGGAAATGATGGAAGACACCTTAAGAAAATGCTTCATGCCAACATGAATTATGATAAGATTCAAAGGATATTTCAGATAAGAACGACTATTATAACGAAAGTATCAACAATTGGTAGCCTGGGAATTTCTGAAAGAAAGAAAGAACGCAGCGCCTATGAATGAAATAAAAGAGTTCATCGGATACTAGAAAATAGTTCATGGACCATTAATTGTATGGAATATGAGAATATACTCTATGAAATTATATGAATTATCGATGTGAAGCGATGCTCGATCATATTTGTAAGGAATCCACACCGGAGAGCCAACAAGAAATAACGATGGATGAAATGAGCGCCAATACAAAGAAATCAAAAACAAGTATACTTGTGTCCAGGAATATAAGGGCAAGGAACAGCCTGTGGCCATATTGGATCGTCAAGTGAAGATTGCGCGCGAAAGACATGGCTCCTGTTAAGGTGTGATGACGAAACAATAACAGAGGAGAGATGATCTGGGAAGGACAAGGATAATGAGTTGGCGCAACGGATTAGAAAACCCATGTCGTAGAATGAGGACTCATGTAAAGACCGAAGAGTTCGACTATAAAGAAAATAAGGTGAAAGATAAGGAATGGGCGTGAAAAGAAAAGAACAATTATAAGAGGGACCCCCCCCCCCCCCGAAGTGTTATAAGACCCCATAAGATCATTTGAACATTCGAGGACGAATGTTCTAAAGGGGGGGGGGGGGGAGGATGTTATAGCCTGTATTTTGTACGTTCAGATAATTCAAGATAAGTGCCAGAAGTTAAGGGCAAGGCCATATTTTTGATCTTGTTTAATACACAAGTTGCTTATGAAAATTACTGATGTGGAAATATTGAGAAAGTTTAAGGGTAAAAAGGGAAATTCTCAAAAAGGTTCATGGTAATATTGAGAAAGGCTAGGGGCAAAATGGGAATTTCACAAAAAAAGATTCAAGAGAGTTCTTGAAGGGCCTTGGCCGTGTGGTGTGTATGTGTATGTGGGTCCCACCCATGGCCATGTGTCCATATTCTTACTTGAGGGGCTTAAATATATATAGATAAATGGTGGAGAAAAAAATAGAACATATTCATCCTTCCAAATCAAGAAACTTCAAGAAAAAAATTTTTTGAAGGCATTCGGCCATGGCTAGCCAACTTTGGCCCCATGGAAAACTTATCAAAAAAAAAAAAAAAATCTTCTAGAAATCCCCCCAAATGGAAGGCCCTTATTAACATGGAGTTGTTGTTGGAACAAGCAAAGCATTCATTTGGGCAAATTATAAACCTAGCCGAGTGGAGGAATCAAAGGAGAGAGGTAAGGTTTAATCTTCTTTTCATATGTTATGGATGATTTGTATATGTTGTAGAGTGAAGAAATGAATGAAATTCATGAAATATGTAGGTGTATGGTGTGGCTGAATGGAGGTGGTGATTGTGTAGATATGATGAATTGATTTTACTTAGTATTTTAATTGTTGTTGTGATAGATTCCATGATGTAAAATAAGGATTTAATGGTTTGAAATGAAGTTGTAATCGTTTGTGGATTATGGAAGGAGTTAATATTAGTATGGTTTCTTATGATTATAAGAATGAATGATATTGCTAAAGTACAGATTGTTGGTGTAGTTTATGAATTTGGAAGAAAGGAAATGTGTTATTAGTGCTCTTGTGGAATTTGGAAGGTTTCGGGTGAAGTAGTATGTTTATTGGGTTGTTGTGAATATTATGTGAACTGTTTGAAGTATTCTTGAATCATGTTAGAATGGTTTCGGATAAATACTTGAATGTGGGATCATTGGCGTTAGCTTGAATATATGTGATTGAGTTGAATAAAAATGAAATGTCGTCGAATTGTGTAGAAAGAATTGCTAGTGTTAGAATGCATCTGAAATAATTGTTGAAGTTGGAGATATTATTGTTGGTATTGTTGTTGATAATTTGTCCGAGTTGAATTCTCGGATTGTTGTTGATAAAATTGGCCGAGTTAGATTCTCGGGGATGGTGTATTTACAGGGGACTGCCGAAATTTTGGCAGATTATAAATGAATTCATTTGAAAAGCTAAGGCAAGCGTGTGATAATGAATCTAATGATTATGTAAATCTTCTTGAATGTAGACTAGCAAGCTTGGACGAATAAGCATAGCTAATAGGACGTGGGACAGGTATGTAAGGCTTACCCTTTCTTTCTTTTGGCATGATCCTTATGAAATGAGCTGATGACGTATATGTATGGTTTCAAAGAAATTCCTATTCTTAGAGCCACTAGGATGGCTAACGTTCTTGATTTCCATAAGTCGTTTCATATGATTTTGATGCGTATCTATGATGTCCGAAGTTCGGTTGATATGTTTCCGAATGGCATACGAGAGATAATTGATATGATTGATGTCTTGGTTTTCAAATGATAGCACGTTTGATTATTCCGTTGAGTCTTTGACATATTTTGATACGTACATATGGTTCCAAAAGCTCTATCTGATTTGATCCATCACGATATTTGAAAGGTACCTAATATGATTGTTGCTTTGATTTTCCAAAAATGGCTTCTGAAACGTTGGTAGAAAGTTCTGTACTTAAAACGCCCATAACTTTCTTATACTAAGTCGGATTGACCCGAAACTTGTTTATGAGCCTTCAGGTGTCGGTAAGTACTTGTCTATCGAGTCTCTATTTATGTGCATATGGTTTCGCACTACTCTGCTCGTGCAAGCCTCAGTATGTTCTTCACTGCGCCCCAGGCCAGGTTCTGTTATCGTGCGTCTTCCTCTGCATTGTTCACCGCGTCCCTCTCCCTTGCGGGCCGGGTTCTGTTTTATGTACATTTGTATATGATGACATGATGATATGGGGATGGCGTCCAGGATGGCATGTGATGATTCTGTTCACCGCGTCCCGCAATAGAGGGCTGGGATCTGTTATATGCATATATGATATACGATTTTGACATGCATTGATGATTCTGTTCACCGCGTCCCTCACTAAAGGGTCGGGATCTGTTATATGTGTATATGATATATGATGTTAGCATACATGATGACTCCATTCACCGCGTCCCTCACTAGAGGTCCGGGATCTGTTATATGTGTATATGATATATGATGTCAGCATACATGATGACCCCAACCACCGCGTCCCTCACTACAGGGCAGGGATCTGTTATATGTGTAGATGTATATGATGACACATGATGTCGGCACGCATGGTCTGTGTTTGGAAAGTAAGCATTTTGGCACTCTGGATGATTTACTTATTTTCTGTACTCTTTCTGACACATGACCTCGGTATACACAATTTACATTCTGAAAAATAAGCATTTTGGTATTCTGAAAATGTACTTACTATTGTACTGCTTGATTCGATTATGGTTTCGTTTTCTGTATTCCATGCCTTGCATACTCAGTACATATTCCGTACTGACCCTCTTTCTTCGGGGGCTGCGTTTCATGCCGCGCAGGTACACCCAGATGAGTAGAAGACATAACTAGAAGATGTTTCAGCGAGATTGGCGAGCTCCACTTCCTTCTGGAGTATTGCCGAGTCAGAGTTTGTATGTTATGATTTCTGATTGGAGTTAGAGACTTTGCAGACAGAGTCGTGGGTATAGAAAGTCAATCTTGTAAGCGGCTCTGTAAGCCGATGTACTAATATGCTTTATGTTACAGATTCCATGTGATAACAGATTTTACTTAACTTAAGAACGATAAAGAGGATGTTTCTGGAAGTCTAAGAGTTAGAGGGTTCGCTCGGCCCTCAATAAGGGTCGGGTGCCCATTACACCCTATTGAGATTAGGGTGTGACAAAAAATCCTATAGTAACCTGCCAATCCCAGAAAACTACGGACTTCTGTAGGCGTCGCAGGCCTTGGCCAAGTCTTCACAGCTTCAATTTTCTGAGTGTCGACTCGAATACCATCATTTGAAATAACATGGCCCAGAAATGTTACAGAATTCAGCCAAAACTCACACTTTGAAAATTTTGCATATAATTCTCAGGCTCGAAGAATTCCAAGAACGATACGTAAATGATCTGCATGCTCTGATTCTGTGCGAGAGTATACCAGAATATCATCAATGAATACTATCATGAATAAATCCAAGAGTGGCCTGAATACATTATTCATCAAATTCATGAACACTGCCGGAGCATTAGTCAACCCAAACGACATCACCCGGAATTCATAGTGGCCATATCTTGTTCTGAAAGCTGTTTTGGAAATGTCTTCTTCTCTAACCCTCACTTGATGATAACCCGACCTCAAGTCTATTTTAGTGTCACGACCCGACTAGGGGCCGTGACGGGTACCCGAGGATAACCACCGAGCACCGCTCATTCTATTACTCATTCAACGTTCCTTTATCAATTTCATACCCAAATTATAAGAAAATCATATTTCATTTGAAAACATAAATACTTTTATATACTTAAGCCCTTCGGCCATCAAAATAATAACATATAAACCAAAGTAGCATCGTGAGACCATACTACCCACACATACGTATCTCCGAGCCTCTACTAGAGTTCTAGACATATGGACGGGACAAGACCCCGTCGTGCCCAAAATACATATACAAATATATATACACAAAAGTGTAAACCCGATTAGCACCTCCGGAATAATGAAATGGTCCTGCAAATCTGCTGATAGCTCCTAAAGGTCTGTGCCGTCTCCTTGTCTACCTGTGGGCATGAACACAGCGTCCAAAGAAAACAGACGTCAGTACGAATATTGTACTAAGTATGTAAGGCATGAATGAAATAAACATGATAAGGAAATTATAAGTCATAAGGTGAAGGAAAAACCTGTGCGACCCTTAAGGATGAATACATTTCATACATATATCATATATACATAATCGTCGTACATGAATCATCATAGCATATACATCATCATGTCATATAATTCATCATCGTAGTACCGTATCTGCTCATACACATAAAACATTATCCGTATTCAGCCACGTAGGGGTTCGATAATATCCGTATTCGGCCACGTAGTGGCTTGACAGTATCCATATTCGGCCACGTAGTGGCTCGACAGTATCACATACATATCTTCCATATTCGGCCACGTAGTGGCTCGACCATATCACATACATCATAACAAGGATCAGTATATCTCATCATCATTTTCATCATATACATCTTACAAGCGTATCGTAACCTTTCATTAATGTATACATTTAAATTTAAAGACAATCTATGAAAATCACAACATATTCGTAGCATGGACTTCGTATGAATATCGTAGGATAGACTTCATAATCTCTAGGCTTAAGCTCAACATTACCACTATCGTTTATATAGCATATATCTTACCTTTTATCTCATATGAAATCCTCTATGAACATAGACTCGCAACTTTATGGAACATTGGTCATAAGACGTGCATTAAGGCTTATGGACAATCTATAACAATGTCGGGGTGACATAAGGTCGAGAACCCCCGATTACATTATGGAGCATTCATAGGTATTCCGCCTCACCTCGAAGGGAATAATGTATGAGGTGAGTGTATACAACATACGACATCATTAGCGTTATAGGAACGTCATAGCACGAACTCTAGAGTCTTTAAGCTCAAGCTTATCATCATCATCACTGGGCTCATAACATATCTCATATAGCTATTCATGATCATAGATTTTTAACTTTCCGGAAAATAGAAGATTTATGGAGAGGAAAGAGAAAGCATGCTATCATAGGAATCGTATAAGGATTGCCATCTTCGTAGGAATGTCGTTCATGAGCTTTATGACTCCTAGACTTAGATTCATCTTCAATATCTCCATGCTCATAACATGTCCCTTTTCTTCATCTTGTGATACCTTTTATAATCGTAGACTCATAGTTTTTGATACGTAGGAAAATCATGGAGATGGAGGGGAAATCATACTATAGGATTCTGTCACGACCCGACTAGGGGGCCGCGACGGGCACCCGGTGCTAGCCCACCCGGGCACCCCTTGGCTTACACTTACACTTACATCTAGGTGAGTCACATAATTAAACATACATTTGTATTCATCCATCATGCCAGTCCCATTGGACTACAAGACCATTATATCATCATTGGCATCTATGCCATATCAACGTACATAAGCCGACAAGGCTAACAAAATGATATACAAAATATAGGCCGACAAGGCCAAACATATCTAATCATATACACATGTCTACGAGCCTCTAAGGAGAGTATAACATATCATATAGGCAGGAAAGGACCCCGCTATGCCCATAATCATGTACACAAAAGAATAAGTACCCAAAAGCTATAGCTCCGAATGAAATGGAGCTCTGCTATGTAGTCCCTGAGAATGTAGCTATGGATCAAGTTTGTCTCCCTGTGCACCTGCGGGCATGACGCAGCGTCCACAAACAAAAGAACGTCCGTACGAAGAATGTACTGGGTATGTAAAGCATGATCAACATCAACATAGAAGCATAATGGACAACATAAGAAATAACATAAGATGGGAGATAGTAATATCATCGCCATAAGCATTTACTTGCCTTTCATAGGGACTTTCCAATTCTAATGCGTATTTGTGTACATACATCCATATCCGTATCCATACTCATAGTTGTACCCAATTACGTATCCTTATTCACATTCATATCATGTACATATTCTTATTCGTAATCGTATCATACTCGCATTCATTCTCATATCTATATCATATACATCATCATATCATATACATAGCATTTACATAGCATGCCCGACCACAAAGGTTCGGTGTTTCATACATACTTGGCGAACTAAGGCTCAAGCTTACACATACCTGGCCCTACCAAGGCTTCAGAGTTATATATACCTGGCCCTACTAAGGCGTCAGGGTTATCCGAACCATCTGCAGAGGTATGCGCGCATTATATAATCATATACATACTTATTCTACCCGACCTTATAAGCTCGGGGTTCCATAATCGGCATACATAGATACATATACATAATAGCTCATAAGCATCTTTACTATTATCATCACTATCATCATCGTCATCGTTATCGTCATCGCTATTACCATTATAGTCATCATCAATATCATTATCACTATTATTGTCATTCACTACATCTATCTCTATAGGCTTGCTCGTCATATGAGGAACTTAGTACAATCATGGCATATCAAGAATCGTAAGCTCAATAGCTCGGAAGATCGAATCATTTGAAAGACATCATAGACTTATGGAAGATTTAGATGTTTGGCCAAAAAACCATGCCTTATGAAAGAAGGGTTAGCCTTACATACCTTATCGTTCAACTATTTACCACTTGCACGTTCTCCTCCGAAGCTCACGTTTCTACCTTCATTAAAGTCATACTATCATTAGAAATCGATAGCTAGCATACATGACTAAAACTAGAGGAAATCAAACAGCATCTCCTTTATTTATACGACATTCCTCCATATAGTATATCAACTCCCAAACGTCAATAATACATTTGCAACATCCTAACAATAATCTTTATTCATCCACATTATTCACATTTCTCAATTCACTTTCAATCACCCATATCCATGGTCATAACACACGACTACGTTCATTCACATACATTGTCTATCCCGTGTTCTCAACATCATTTATAACATATTTATATCACAACACATCAAGAATCATGACTCAATTCAAGTTATTACTCAAAATGGCACTATTCCACATTCATGACCCATTTATCTATACCCTTCTACAATCAAAGTATTTCAACTCTCAAATACCTTGAACAACATGGAAATATCATAAATCTTACCTTAGATGTTGTAGGAACAAGCCTTGGTTGGTAATACTTCACTTGAGCAAAAACCCTAGTTCATCTCCAATGAGATTTCTTGACTTGAATGATCTTTAATGGGTTTTCTTACACTTGATTCCCTTGGTTTGTGTTGTTGATCACTAATAATCCTTGAATTATTGTGGAATAAATGTAGAGAGATGTTTTAGAGAGAAGGGGTGTGATATGAAAATGAAATGAAATAAGACTTGGTCCCTTTATTTAATGAACCATTTCAGTCCCGACCGTATATACGGACCAACATACGGTCCGTACAAATTATACGGGCCGTATGTTTGGTCAAGAAAGTCATGCCATTCTGGGCTGATTATACGGTCCCAACATACGGACCATATAATTTATACGGCCAGTATGTTTGGCCGTATAATCCCCAGTGATTCCGAAGCTCGTTTCGTCGACTCGTTTGATCTCCAATCCTTGTGGAACCTTCTTAACACTTGTTCAACACTTCAATACAAATTTAAGGAACGTTATCACTCTTCTCCAAGACATCATTAAATCCTCGTTAACTCGTTACTCGCATTTCCTTTCCGATACCGATCGTATGCCTTGCCTTCTCTTGGTCAACTTTCTTCCCCTATCTCAAACATCTTTGAAATCGTCACTAGGGTCATCGAACGTCATTTATTACTTATGGAAATACGGTATACTCGTACTCCTCACTACCCCATTCACTTGTGCATCAACGAAAGATTTTCCGAGGTGTAACATTCTTACCCCCTTAGGAACATTCGTCCTCGAATGTTAAAGTCCTCGGGTATTCTATAAAAATTTGCCAGAGTTTCCCCTATAATATGGCGCTACCATCCTGCCATAACATCCCATAATAACAATGCCTCACAGGGCCACAACATAATAGCAATAAAATTTGGCCACACACGACTAAAAAGCATAAAAGGAAAACATACATACCTTATGATCTTGACGTCTCATCCTGGATCTCTTCCAAGGGCTGAAATAAGTGCGGGTATCTGGATCGCACACTTCCTTCTACTTCCCATGTCATTTCTTCTCGTTTGCTGCTTTTCCATAAAACCTTAACTGAGGCCACTTCTTTGTTTCTAAGCCTCCGTACTTGCCTATCTAGTATGGCAATGGGCACCTCTTCATAAATCAATTTTTCTGTCACTTGTACATCATTTATTGGCATGATTCTTGTCACACCTTAATCTATCTAGGGTGTGATGGGCACCCGACCCTTACTTAGGTACGAGCGAACCCTCTGACTGTTATTACATACATAACCTTTTGGACTTTTAAATCAAATAAAGATGAACACATAACAAGCTTTCAGAAATATTCTTTCTCGTTGTTCTCAAATCAAGCAGAATTTGTAATCATATAGAATTTATTACATAATACAGAATGACACATCGGCTGATGGAGCCGCTTACAGAACTGACAACCAATACCCACGACTCTGTCTGCAAAGTCTCTAACATTAATCCGACATCACAGCACACATACTCCGACTCGACAACACTCCAGGAACAAGTGGAGTTTGCCAACTCCGCTGGAACATCTTCTATAATAGCTTCAGCTCATCTGGGTGTACCTGCGCGGCATGAAATGCAGCCCCCGAAGAAAGGGGGTCAGTACGGAAAATGTACTGAGCATGTAAGGCAAGAATCACAGTAAAAGAATCATAACTAATACAAGAGGTGCAGAAACATATATAATGTCCAGAATATCAAAACTCTCGCATTTAGAGCATAATCATGCATGTCATTATCACAGAGCGTACCCGGCCCGTTAAGGGACTCGGTGGATAAGATCATGTCATCACACTTTCGTATCATCATGCATACATACACACACACACACACACACACACACACACACACACACACATATATATATATATATATATATATATATATATATATATATATATATACCGTACCCGGCCCTCTAGTGAGGGACTCGGTGAATGAAGTCATACCGTACCCGGCCCTCTAGTGAGGGACTCGGTGAATCAAATCATCATATGCCCTCCTGACCACCATAGCACACCATCATCATCATCATCATATCACATCATCATATACATATACCGTACCCGGCCCATTAAGGGACTCGGTGAACAATGCAATGGAGTGCGCACGATAACATACCCGGCCCGGGACTCGATAAATAGACATATTAAGGCTTGCACAAGCAGAGTAGTGAGAAACTATATGCATACAAATCAAGACTCAATGAATAAGTATACTTACCGACATCGGAGGGCCCAGAAACGAATTTCGGGTCAAACCGACTTAGTATAAGAAAGTTATGAGCGTTTGAAGTACAGAACGTTTTATAAGCGTTTCAGAAGCCATTTTTTGGGAAAATCAAAGCCATAATCATGTCAAAATCTTTTGGATATCATTATGGATCAAATCAAATAGAACTTTTGGAATCTTATGTACGTATCAAAACATTTCAAAGGCTCGATGGAACAATCGAATGTGTTACCATTTGGAAGGTCAAGACATAAGCCATATCACTTATCTTTCAAATGACACTTCGGAAACATATCAAACAAACTTCGGACATTAGGGATACATATCTTAACCATGTGAAGCAGCATATGGAAGTCAAGAATATTAGCCATCCTAGTGGCTCTAAGAATAGGAAATTCTTTGAATTTGTACATATACATCATATGATCGTTTCATAGAGATCATGCCAAAAGAAAGAAAGGTAAGCCTTACATACCTGCTCCCTGTCCTATTAGCTACGCTTATTTATCCAAGCTTGCTAGTCTACATACAAAATAATTCACATAATCATTAGATTCATTGACATATACTTGTCTTAGTCTTTCAAATGAATTTACTTATATTCTACCGAAATTTCGGCAGCATTTCCCCTGTAAATACACCATCCCCGAGAATCTAACTCGGCCAATTTTAACAACAATAAACCCGAGAATGCAACTCGGCCAAATTATCAACAACAATGCCAACAATCATATCTCCAACTTCAACAATTATTTCAAAATACATTCTAACATTAACAATTCTTTCTACACGATCCGACGACATTCCATTTATATTCAATTCAATCACATGTAATCAAGTCAATACCAATGATCTCACATTCAAGTACTAATCCGAAATCTTTCTAACATGATTCAAGAATACTCCAAACAATTCACATAACATTCTACTTCACCCGAAACCTTCCAAATTCAACAAGAACAATAACAACACATTTTCTTCTTTCAATTCAAACACAACACCCAACTTACAATCTTCCAAACACGTGTTTCACTTCTAAATTCATGAATTATATTTACAACTTACACATTAGGAGTATCATTCCTACAAGTATAAGAAACCATACTAATGTCATACTAACTTCTTCAACGACGCACAAACGATTTCAAATTCATTCCAAGCAACTAAATCCGCATTTTTCATCATGGAATCCACATCTACAACAATCAAAATACTAAATAAAAATTAGTTCATCACCCCCACACAATATAGTATATACACGGCCAACACCCCAACATACCAAAGTCATGATTTTCATCATTTTCTACATACTACAACATACACAAATCATCCATAACATATCTAAACGAAGATTAAACACATACCTTTTCCCACTCATGTTCTTAATCGCTATGGTTGTGATTTGCACAAATGAATGTTTTGATTGCTCCAACAACTACTCCATGTTGTGAAGGACCTTCCAATTAGTAGGGATGCTAGAAGGAATTAATTTTTCTTGATCAATTTTTCAAGGTTCATTTTTGGTTGATCATGGCCGAATAGGCCTTCTTCTTCATCTCCAAGGTTCTTGAATTTTCTAAGGAAGAAAGGTGAAAAATATGAATAATTAGTCATCTTTGTACACATATATTAAGTGTCCATGTGGGCTATGGCCCACACACCACATGCACGGCCACATGGCCCCTTATTTGCAAGAACGATAAATTTCCATAATTCACTTTTAACCCCAATTTTTCCTTAATATTTCCATGAGCCACCTTTTGAATTTCCCTTTTTGCCCTTTTCCTTTCTCAATATTTCTATTCCAATAATATTCATAAATAATATTCATAAAAACTTGTACATTAAAATAATTTTTGAAAATGGTCTTACCCTTAACTCGCCGCGACTATCTCGAATTATCCGAACGTGTAAAATACGGGCTATAACATCCTCCCCCCCTTTAGAACATTTGTCCTCGAATGTTCAACTGACCTCATGGGTGTCATAATACTCCGGGAGGGTCCTTTTTATAATTGTCCCTTCCTTCATGCCCATTCTTTATCTTTCCCCCTATCTTTGTTATAACTGAACTCCTCGGTCTTTACATGAGTCCTCATTCCGTATCATGGGTTTCATAATCCACTGTGCCAACTTATTATTCTTGTCCTTCCTAGGTCATCTCTTCTGTTATTGTTTCGTCACCACACTTTAACAGAAGCCATGTCTTTGGTACGCAATCTTCACTTGACGATCCAATATGGCCACAGG
Source organism: Lycium barbarum (assembly GCF_019175385.1). Taxonomy (NCBI): domain Eukaryota; kingdom Viridiplantae; phylum Streptophyta; class Magnoliopsida; order Solanales; family Solanaceae; genus Lycium; species Lycium barbarum. Next base: position 58,231,264 of record NC_083345.1, on the reverse strand, counting down.
CTGTTCCTTGCTCTCATTTTATCTACAGTATTACAGTCTCGCTTACCATGCTATAAATATCTGTCGGCCTTTGGTGTTCTCTTTCCTTCACTCCCTGTTTCTTTATGTCTTTGTCACTATCCCTTTCTAATCTTTTATTTTAAATATTCATCCAAAAACGCGTGTACGAAGTGTCTCCTTATTTATTATCCTTCGCAGTCCAGTTATCCTTATGGTGGCTTATGATCCGGGTTCACTTAACTTCTTAGTTCGCAACATCTCTAAGTTTTTATTACAATTTTTTTCTTTGCTTCCTTCCCTCACATTTCTCGATACATGTATACTTGTCTTTGGTGCCTTTGTGTTGACGCTCATTTCATCCATCGTTATTTCTTGTTGGCTCTCCGGTGTGGATTCCTTACAAATATGATCGCGCATCGCTCCACCTCGATGGTCCATATGATTTCATAGCGCATATCTTCATGTTCTGTATAATTAAAGGTCCGTGAGTTATTTTCTAGTATCCAGGAACCTCTTTTATTTCACTTACAGGCACCGCGTTCTTTCTTTCCTTCAAAAATTTCTAGATTACCAATTGTTGGTACTTTCGTCATAATCGTCGTCGCTGTCCGAAATATATTTTGGATCTTATCATTTTCTCCCTTATTCTTTGTACACTTAGTTTATAGACCTTTCTTGCTCTCTTTGTTACCCTTTAAAACATATCACTGCATACTTAGGTATGACGCCAATTGCCCGATAGGAGGGATTCAAATCATGACATAAACATATCATAATTCATGTTGACAAGAAGCATTCTCTTAAGGTATCTTTCATTCTTTCCCTTTATGTCGGCCTTACTGTACACTTATTGTCAATCCGTTTCTACTTCTTCCATGTATCCTTTTTTATATGCCGACATGTTTCAAACTCTAGTCCCGAGCTAATAAATTTTCCTCCTCTGGAGCCTGTCAGTTTTGCAGTTCCTTTTAAGTCTAACATAATGTGCTCTCCCCCCCCCCCCCCCCCCCCTCTTTTTAGAGGTTCCTCATATGCCAACAGTCCCTTTTTTTTTTGAAGCCTTTTTCCAACTCTGTGCATAACATATCGAAACTTCTTATCTTAAGTTTTCATTTTACTTCTTGTCTATATCATCATTTGTCAATATTTCCATATCTTCCTATCCACTATTAATCCTCTCGCACATTTAGTTCACTTGCTCGTAAGTCTCTTTAACTATACGCTCGTATTGCAGCTGTGCATCCATAATTTTCGAGCGTCCGCTACTTTTGCTCTTAGCACAAAGTCCGTACAGTTTACACTCTCTATTCTTACTCATTGAGCTTTTAATTATGCTTATGACACTATGATTGAGCGGTCTCCCTTGCTCGTTCCTCGCACTTCATTCCATTTCCTCCAAAATCAAATCTCTCGGACTTCGCATGAATTCTCATTCCATATCATTAATCTCCCAGTCAACAGTGTCAACCCATTACACTTGTTATTTCCTTGGTGCGTGATCGGGTTCCTATTACTAGCTTGTCAAAGTATCTTTCTTACTCCTATGATTAAAGATTGCCAATTGTTTCGTTCCCAAAGGTCCTCCTCTTCCTTCGACTAATCCGTTAGTATATTTTTCCTATTTTTGTCCCTAACCTTCCTTAGTTTTCCTACCTCCTCGAACACTTTTCTTCTTTGCCATTTGTGGCATCGGCTCTAAAGTTCGCGAAATTTTTACTCTAAACCCGTTTCATTTCTAAGTTACCCTTTCAGGAAAACACTTCCATTTCCGAGGCAATCATATTAATGCAGCTGCACATTTATTTCTTTATATACCTTTCGAGAGTCTAAATCTCCTAACATTGTCACAAGGCTTTATCATTTATCATCCCTTGTCATAATCACTATTCCTTCAGTCTCACTTATTAAAATTTGGTCCTTGAACCTCACACGTTCCTCTTCTGTTCCATATTACCACACTTTATCCTTGTCACATGCCTACCTTTGGATTTTTATCCAAATAGTCTCGTACTTTACCGGTAATTTCTCTCGGGGGTTTCACTCACTAAGGTTTCTTACCTTTCACCCTTTTCAGACATTTTAGTCTCCTTGTCTTCCATTTACTCACACTCTTTCCTTTCCAAATATCGTGGTATTAAAATTTCCAGCCTTAACCTGTAATAAAATAACATCAGCTTACTTTATAATACTTGTACCCTATCTCTTCTTGTTACTTGAACTTCGGTATCCTTACTCTATTGATGCCTTCCATACCGTAGCACCGGTCACTGGGACACACATCACGTGCCCACCAATATATTCACATGTGGGGTGTCGTACACATTCATATATATATATATATATATATATATATATATATATATATATATATATATATATATATATCATTACTATCAACTAGCCCACAAAATACTTCCAAACGCTATTCAAGCCTATCCAAATTCCATAGTTGTGACGCACTCTCTGTCTCTTCACCAGTCTAGTCTGCCTCGTCCTGCGCGACCTCTTATGGTATCCAACCACCCCGTATACTCTAATTTCCCTTAGGTTACTCTAACTTCTCATTTGTCTCTTATGTCTGGATATATAGAATTTCTTGCATACTTCCCAGGGGGTCACCCATCCTAAAATTGCTCCCACCTTAGCACACTTAACCTCGAAACTTTGGTGGGATCCGGTGCCTTAATGCTGATATAATCGCGTCCGCTTCCTCACATGACCTTTATTACATGATCTAGAGCAAATTGAAGCCTTACAGATTCCGGGACATTTTCGTAACATGTCCTTTCTTTTACAATTACTGTTTTACCCTTTTCAATTCCCAATGTTCACCTCCCACCTGTGTATATGACTACTGCCTGTCCTGGGCTTCCAGATTCCCGATGGTAGCACATATACCTTTATCGCCGTTACTTATGAATGCTTCGGGTATCAGCCTATTCGGATTTCCACTCGCCACCCTTACATAATAATCTACAGCAAACTGATTGTCAACTTTCTCTGAATCCCTCAACTGACCTTGGTCCTACTAAGCCTCGAACGTCATCCATTTTAATCCTTCAAACTGTTATTCGTCTTTCTCACAATCAGTTTTCACGCCATACCCAAATTCGTAGCTTTTCTAAAATATCACATCCCACTTGTCATCTATTTACAATATTTCCTTTTCACGCTTTTCCCGTTGGGTGTTCCAGATCAAATATCCTGATTTTGAAAAGACTTCTGACCGGGTCTCCTTTACCATTCCTACTATTCAGAATCTGTACATAACAAATATCGATGATATGTCACAAAACATACGGCTATATATATATATATATCACATTCCAACCATCCAGAGCATTCAGTTCCAGGTAACAGAACAAATATATCCAGACTTACCTTTATAACCTTTCCATATCGTCACCTGCCTTCTTCCGTCGTATGTAAGGCTCACATAAGGAGTTTCATTTTCCTATGACTTGGCTCTATCGCACGATCTAAGACAGAAATAAGGTCAACAATCACTAAATGCCCCGTAGCCTCCTGTTTATAAATGTGGCGCGCTTCACACCATAAACAGGACTCTACTGGACACGACTTTGCAGACAACCCCTAGGACAAACCTGCTCTGATACCACTTTGTCACACCCTAATCTATCTAGGGTGTGATGGGCACCCGACCCTTACTTAGGGCCGAGCGAACCCTCTGACTCTTATTACATACATAACCTTTTGGACTTTTAAATCAAATAAAGATGAACACATAACAAGCTTTCAGAAATATTCTTTCTCGTTGTTCTCAAGTCAAGCAGAATTTTTAATCATATAGAATTTATTACATAATACAGAATGACACATCGGCTGATGGAGCCGCTTACAGAACTGACAACCAATACTCACGACTCTGTCTGCAAAGTCTCTAACATTAATCCGACATCATAGCACACATACTCTGACTCGGCAGCACTCCAGGAACAAGTGGAGTTTTCCAACTCCGCTGGAACATCTTCTATAATAGCTTCAGCTCATCTGGGTGTACCTGCGCGGCATGAAACGCAGCCCCCGAAGAAAGGGGGTCAGTACGGAAAATGTACTGAGCATGTAAGGCAAGAATCACAGTAAAAGAATCATAACTGATACAAGAGGTGCAGAAACATATATAATGTCCAGAATATCAAAACTCTCGCATTTAGAGTGTAATCATGCATGTCATTATCACATAGCGTACCCGGCCCGTTAAGGGACTCGGTGGATAAGATCATGTCATCACACTTTCGTATCATCATGCATACATATATACACACACACACATATATATATATATACCGTACCCGGCCCTCTAGTGAGGGACTCGGTGAATGAAGTCATACCGTACCCGGCCCTCTAGTGAGGGACTCAGTGAATCAAATCATCATATGCCCTCCTGACCACCATAGCACATCATCATCATCATCATATACATATACCGTACCCGGCCCATTAAGGGACTCGGTGAACAATGCAATGGAGTGCGCACGATAACATACCCGGCCCGGGACTCGGTAAATAGACATATTAAGGCTTGCACGAGCAGAGTAGTGAGAAACTATATGCATACAAATCAAGACTCAATGAATAAGTATACTTACCGACATCGGAGGGTCCAGAAACAAATTTCGGGTCAAACCGACTTAGTATAAGAAAGTTATGAGCGTTTGAAGTACAGAACGTTCTATAAGCGTTTCAGAAGCCATTTTTTGGGAAAATCAAAGCCATAATCATGTCAAAATCTTTTGGATATCGTTATGGATCAAATCAAATAGAACTTTTGGAATCTTATGTACGTATCAAAACATATCAAAGGCTCGATGGAACAATCGAATGTGTTACCATTTGGAAGGTCAAGACATAAGCCATATCACTTATCTTTCAAATGCCACTTCGGAAACATATCAAACAAACTTCGGACATTAGGGATACATATCATAACCATGTGAAGCAGCATATGGAAGTCAAGAATATTAGCCATCCTAGTGGCTTTAAGAATAGGAAATTCTTTGAATTTGTACATATACATCATATGCTCGTTTCATAGAGATCATGCCAAAAGAAAGAAAGGTAAGCCTTACATACCTGCTCCCCGTCCTATTAGCTACGCTTATTTATCCAAGCTTGCTAGTCTACATACAAAATAATTCACATAATCATTAGATTCATTGACATATACTTGTCTTAGTCTTTCAAATGAATTTACTTATATTCTACCGAAATTTCGGCAGCATTTCCCCTGTAAATACAACATCCCCGAGAATCTAACTCGGCCAATTTTAACAACAACAAACCCGAGAATGCAACTCGGCCAAATTATCAACAACAATGCCAACAATCATATCTCCAACTTCAACAATTATTTCAAAATACATTCTAACATTAACAATTCTTTCTACACGATCCGACGGCATTCCATTTATATTCAATTCAATCACATGTAATCAAGTCAATACCAATGATCTCACATTCAAGTACTAATCCGAAATCTTTCTAACATGATTCAAGAATACTCCAAACAATTCACATAACATTCAACTTCACCCGAAACCTTCCAAATTCAACAAGAACAAGAACAACACATTTTCTTCTTTCAATTCAAACACAACACCCAACTTACAATCTTCCAAACACGTGTTTCACTTCTAAATTCATGAATTATATTTACAACTTACACATTAGGAGTATCATTCCTACAAGTATAAGAAACCATACTAATGTCATACTAACTTCTTCAACGACGCACAAACGATTTCAAATTCATTCCAAGCCACTAAATCCTCATTTTTCATCATGGAATCCACATCTACAACAATCAAAATACTAAATAAAAATTAGTTCATCACCCCCACACAATATAGTATATACACGGCCAACACCCCAACATACCAAAGTCATGATTTTCATCCTTTGCTACATACTACAACATACACAAATCATCCATAACATATCTAAAAGAAGATTAAACACATACCTTTTCCCACTCATGTTCTTAATCGGCTATGATTGTGATTTGCATAAATGAATGTTTTGATTGCTCCAACAACTACTCCATGTTGTAAAGGACCTTCCAATTAGTAGGGATGCTAGAAGAAATTAATTTTTCTTGATCAATTTTTCAAGGTTCATTTTTGGTTGATCATGGCCGAATAGGCCTTGTTCTTCATCTCCAAGGTTCTTGAATTTTCTAAAGAAGAAAGGTGAAAAATATGACTAATTAGTCATCTTTGTACACATATATTAAGTGTCCATGTGGGCTATGGCCCACACACCACATGCACGGCCACATGGCCCCTTATTTTCAAGAATGATAAATTTTCATAATTCACTTTTAACCCCAATTTTTCCTTAATATTTGCATGAGCCACCTTGTGAATTTCCCTTTTTTTCCTTTGCCTTTCTCAATATTTCCATTCCAATAATATTCATAACAACTTGTACATTAAAATAATTTTTGAAAATGGTCTTACCCTTAACTCGCCGCGACTATCTCGAATTATCCGAACGTGCAAAATACGGGATATAACAATTCTGGTAGGATCTCCAACACATTTCCGAAGCATCGAGAAATGAAAAACTGGATGGACTGACTCCAAATCCGGAGGTAGATCTAATTCGTATGCCACTTTTCCTACTTTGCGCACAATCTCATAAGGCCCAATATACCGGGGACTAAGCTTCCCCTTTTTGCCAAATCTCACGACGCCCTTCATTGGCGACACTTTCAAGAATACCCAATCTTTAACTTGGAACTCTAAGTCTCTCCGACGATTATCCGCATAGTACTTTTGACAACTTTGAGCTGCCAATAACCGATCTTGTATGAGCTTGACTTTCTCTATGGCTTGCTGGACCAAGTCTGACCCTTTCAATTTGTTACATCCCGTATTTTTGGACTAGGAAATTGAATCGTCCGATATGAGCAAAATTACCCGAGCCCAGAGAATTCGATCATATCCAAGGATGAAAATCAAGAGCTCGGCGTATACGAGAAATGATGTCCCAAAATTATTTAAGACGAAAAGGTGTGACGACGATGATCGAAAATAATATTTTATGTTTGCCAATGGAGGCTATGGAAGTGGTGTTATATTACATGGTCATGGTAATGGGTATATGGAGTAAGTTAAAACTGATCACTATTTAATTAAATTGAGATCAAGAAATTAATTATGCGGTGAAAGGTTAAATAGCGAATTTATTTGTGGTATTAGTTTGGGCTGTGGACTAGAATTCTACTAAATGATTATGATAATGAGTATATGAAGTGTGTTAAAAATGATTCATGTTTAAATGAATTGGGATCAAGAAATTAATTATGTGTAATTGGTTAAATATTGAATTATAATGGTGGATAAAGGAGTTAATTAAAGAATAAGTGGATAAGTGGGAATGTGGAATCCACGTGTAGTCATGTAACGTGCAACACCTAAATGACTAAGGTGTTTACATATTTGGTGGCTGCTTTTAGGAGTAGAACGTGTTAAGTATAATGAATAGGCAGGGGGCCCATGGTCCATTAGAATATACCTCTTTTGAGACTTTTATTAGAGGTGTCATTGATATTAAGATTTATAGGTAGCATTTGTTTTCATTAGCTGAGTGTTCTGGTATATAGGAACGTAGGTGAGCAACAATATGCACATCTGTGTATCTATTTTTTTTAGATACAATCTGCCATAGGAAAATTCTTATGCGCAAAAAAAAGAATATGCATAGAACGATATAAAGGTTATGCTACGTCGGTTTCTTCCGGATCATAGCAAATCGGAGATTTCTTCGAAGTAAAAAAAGGTGGAAGTAGATTATTTAAATTCGTCCAGCTCACAGTTAAATGGAGAGACGGGAACTACGAAATTAATTCCGGGGAATCGGATGAATTGTTATTGTTATCATGTGGACAGTTCGGTGGTTGTTATAAATTGTTTGGTGTGCTGGAATATTGTGGGATTGACAGTAGTTGTTATTATACTATGTATATACGAAAATAAAGAAGTGCATACAAGCATCGGTGTAGGAATGTATATTGGGTTGTTTTGGAGGTGATTTAAGAAATGGATTTGATTCTATTTGGATATGTGTTTGTGATATAGTTATTGGTATTGTGATTGATATTTTGGATAAATTGGAATCATAAGGATTATTAAGTTTTTAAGGAAGATACTACCGAATATCGTTAGATTTCTAAGTAATTAAGGATTGGTTTGAAAGAGCATCCTAATTTGATTATTGGCATATTTGGTATTGTTTGTAGATTGGCGAAACCCGAGACCTAAGTTATGGTTAACTTGAGAAGCGACAAGGTATGTAAAGTTATCCCTTCTTTCTTTTGGCATGTCTTAGATTTAAGTGATGAATGATATGAGCTTTGGGGTAATCCTATTCATAAGTCTTGAGTGTAATTCATAATTCTTATTCGCTTCTTGATATTAGAACTCTTAAGTGATTGAGCTATTGCCCCTCGAGTCCTCTATACGTTGGATAGTAGTTGGGATGTAAAAGTTCCTATTCTTAAAGACTATGATGATTAATGTCCTTGACTTTCAACAGCTGTTTCACATTATTTTGATACATGACATATGATTCCTGAGGCTCTATTTGATATAGTTCATATTGACATTCAAAGAGTACTTAAAATGACTATTGCCTTGATATTCGAGTGTTAGTTAGCCTACTTATTCTGTTGAGTCTCAGATGATGATTTAGTTGCATATGGTTGCTCATGATATTCTACTCGTGCATACTGTTGTTGTATCATTCACCAAGTCCCGGGCCGGGTATGTATTCATGCACAGCTTCACTACATTTTTCACCGAGTCCCATAATGGGCCGGGTACGATATATGTATATGATGATATGATTATGGCACCGAGTCCCATGATGGGCCGGGTATGGTATACGTGTACACGACTTATTTCACCGAGCCCCATAATGGCAGGGTACGGTATATGTATATGATGACGTGATAATATGATGATATGATGATATGATAATATGACTTTATTCACCGAGTCCCATAATGGGCCGGGTACGGTATATGATAATGGTACGTATGGTTTGTTTCGTAAGGCACAGGTACAGTGATTTCTTGTTTATCATACTTGTCTCCTGGAATCTCTACTTCAGTTATGATCTTTCTTATTGTATTTCATGTTTTATATACTCAGTACATATCTCGTACTGACCCCCTTTCTTCGGGGGGCTGTGTTTCATGCCCGCAGGTGCAGATACTCGCTTTGGTCAGGCTTTACTCTCGAGGTCAGACTTGCAACTTGGTCAAATCCTATTATTGATAGAAACTACTATTACTATCAATTCAATAGTTAACTTTATCTCTCGAGGTCAGACTTGCAACTTGGTCAAATCCTACTCTTGTTTATCATGTTGGATTAAAGTTTTAAGAGATACCCTCCATGTCATCCGTAAGGGGCATCATTCTTATTTGGGAAATTTTATTGCGAAGAAACATATATGAGCAGCAAAGTTTTGAATTCGTTTGGATGGACCAGAATACTTTCCAGCCACATCTTACCTTAGAAGAGGCTCACGTTGAAGAGAAAAAACGTCCACAATTAAGTTTCACCATTATTTGAAGAGTACAAAGCATACAACAAGTAGTTTATGAACTGAATAGTTCGTTCATGACCCAAGAACGAATCTGAAGGTAAACTATGTGAATCAAGCATTAGAAGTCTCGTGGTGCTTGTCAGATTTTAGTTCTTCTTCTGGTGGTGGTTTTGGAGGATGCTTCATGGTGACGTGATCTTAAAGTTGGAGCATTCTCGTGTTCTTGAGGTAACATTCCATCATATCTTTATGTCCTTGAGTTTATTAGTTCTTAATCAACTAATTGGAGATGGAATTTGTAGAAGGAAAACTCAAACTTGTGGGTTGACTTAGATCATGTGTTTCCTGTGTTGTTGATGAAATGCTAGGATAATTTGGAAGGGCTTGTGACACTAGGGGATGATTTAGAAAAAGGTGAAAAATCTTAACAGAACGTTTTATTGAGGTATCGAGTGAATTCATAAGCAGGGATAAATTACGACGAGTTTATAGTTAAAAGGAGTAATGGTATGATTGACACAAGAGTATGGAGGAGGAAGAATTGTGACGAATATGAATGTGTTGAAAAGACAGTTTGTGAGAAATTAAGGAAAAGATTGATCAGAAAGGGGAACAGATTAAGTACGCCTACTCCACAGAGTGTAATTAAATCATAGGAAGAGCCATGAATAAGGTTAAGAAGTGTTACGCTATAGGATTGATTACGAACAGGATGTAATGTGAATATCATAAGGGTTGTTATGAAAATGAGTAAAGCCTAGCGAGGAAGTGACTAAGAGATATGACGTGGTCTATGTGATTAAAGTATTAAGGCGAGCTATAGAATGAATAAGAAAGAATTATAAAGTTCTTCTATAGGAAAAATTCTTAATAAAGATTATGTGATAACAAAAAATGAAAGCGAGTACTAGAAAAGAAGGAGTTAAATGAAAGAAGGAAATAAGAAGAAAACGGGATAACAGTCTAGTAATAGGTTATGACATGTATAGTCAAGAAAACGAGTAATATAAATGGCATAACTTGTGAAAGACTAAACTATAGAGAGATGAGCAACGAGGCATAATAAGTGCCAGAAAATGCCTGGTATGATAAGAACAGACGGGGATAAGCAGAGTGCGTTTTGAGAATGAGAAAGGAGTTATGTAGAAGTAATGTTTTCCGAAGGATATAGTGGTAGCATAAGATTTCTTGTGCATGGAATAAAAGATAGGTATAGACTGGAGAAATGGTAAGGGAGTTCTAAAGGAAGCACCCAAGATAGATGTAATTAATTGAGTATGGGTATAGAACGAAAGGGAAATACATATCTACGAGCTTAAAGGCATAGTACAACGATAAGGTTATAAGATAACATTGTCATTTAGATGAACCCGATATGAATTTGAGTAAGTTAGAAGTTGGTACCGGGTACACAACAAGGGTAAAAGAGCATAAGGCATAAAGGAGTACTATATGTATACGACTTCACCTCGGGAACAGTTAAATCCTTAAAGGACAACGACTGTAGGTTGAGGAACAAATGATGTATTGTAAATTCATTAGAGGAAACAGATGATACAAGCTTGGATAAAGATAATTTTACAGGAGAACCTTGGACACTTATCATCAGAATATAAGTGCTACCTAATTGAGAATTTGGAACGACTACAAGTACTAACTAATTACTGATCGGAGTAAGTGGAAAGTGTCCTTGGGTAAGTTGCTACATGGGTTACATTACTCAAGTATAGATCATCAGATGAGATTTTATACTATATATAGAAAGGTTCTCGTCACTTCGTGATTTTGTTAAGGTTTCGTACGAGAATAATTAAAGTATAAATTATAAAGAAAGGTATAGATATGGTACAGTGTACCAAGTGAATTGAAAAAGGGATCAGATGAATTTGAGATTGGAAATGGGGACATAGAGCAGAATATGAACGGATAATGATATAAGTACACCCTTAAGGGGGGGGGGGGGGGGGGGGGGAAGCGGGTGAGAGAAATGAAAGTGTAAGATGGAAACAATTGACACTGCAATATATCTGATAAGGCTGCTTAAACTTGAAGTGAGATCCCTTGTTGAAACAAGTTAGTGAGATCTGAAAGCCAGCAACAAATGAATAGAAGTCAGAATAGTACTTGAAACAGTGCTGAGAATTATTTGTAAAGACCTTGAATGATAAGACATTAAAAGGTAGGTGCTTATGAAAAGAAAGAGTACGATAAGGGAATGGTAACGATTAACTTAAGAGATATTACGAAGGATAACAATGCTATACTAGATTAAAGGCTAAGATTTGGCAGTAGAGTTGTGCGCTAATGATATTACGACTTATAAGTAGAAAAGAGAAGGGATAGAAAATCTCCTATCGTAGGATATGAGAAAATCAAAGGGGTGAATAAAGGAAGGGGAAGAAGTATGACAAGATAGGTTACGAGCGCGTTTTAGCATGGATGAATCATGTAGAGCATAATGAACCAGGAGAAGGGAAGGCTATGACTAAGATTGGATATGTTTTATATAAGTTGCACAAGCATAGTTATGCAACCTGCGAATATTTGTATGCTAAGAATGAGACCAAGTGAGTACTTGATAAAAAGAGTAAGGATCCAGTAATGCGATTGTGATATTTTGGATACATTAAGGAAAGGTGTAAGGTGGGTTGAGCCAAATTACCGAGATAAATTTTTACTAAGGGCAAATAGGACATGGCCATGGTTGAGCCCCGATACCGATTGAAAGATACGAGATAAAAATACAAAGTAAAGCATAAAGATTAGTGAAACGATGCTAAGGTATTTGAGATTGCAACATAATGTGTGACAGAAAAACTAAGAGAAAAATTTGAGTAAAGAGGCAATGGAAGAGTTTGAATTAAAAATAAAGAAAAAACACGAGATAATAAGCCTAAAGTGTTACTAGTTGGATTAAGGAAAAAGGTGAAATGGTTTAAATGAGACTATCAGAACAAGCCGTGTCACACCCTAATATTACTAGGGTGTGATGGGCACCCGACCCTTACTTAGGGCCGAGCGAACCCGCTGACTCTTACTACACACATAATCGCTTTTGACTCTTTAAATAAAATAGGAATGAAATACATAATAAGGGCTTGCAGAATCATTCTTTTCATCGTTCTCAAGGCAAGTAAATCTGTAATCATAAGGAATCTATAACATAATACATAAGGACACATCGGCTGGTGGAGCCGCTTACAAGACTGACTTTCTATACCCACGACTCTGTCTCCAAAGTCTCTAACACCAACCAAGGAACCATAACATGAATACTCTGACTCGGCAACACTCCAGGAGAAGATGGAGCTCGCCAATTCCGCTGGTATATCTTCTATAATGGCTTCTACTCATCTGGGTGTACCTGAGTGGCATGAAACGCAGCCCCCGAAGAAAGGGGGTCAGTACGGAATATGTACTGCGAATGTAAGGCATGAAATACAGTAAAGAGGATCATAACTAAAATAGAAATTGGCCAGAAACAAGTATGACTTTTAAAAACATCAATACACTTGCCTTATGAAATGAAAATCGTGCATATCATTATCGTATACCGTACCCGGCCCATTATGGGACTCGGTGGATAAAATCATGCATGTGAACATCTTATATCATATCATCATGTATATATACCGTACCCGGCCCTCTAGTGAGGGACTCGGTGAATGAAGTCATCATGTGCCCTCCTGGCCGCCATCCCTGTATCATCATATCATCATGTCATCATATATATATATATATATATACCGAACCAGGCCCTCTAGTGAGGGACTCGGTGAACAATGCAGTGGAATTACGCACGATAACATACCCGGCCCTGGACTCGGTGAAGAGAAACTACATGCATATAAATCAATTTTCAAGACACAATAGATAAGTACACTAATCGGCAATTGAAAGATCATAAACGCGTTTTGAGTCAATCCGGGTTAGCATAAGAAAGTTATGGATGTTATTCATTACAGAAACCTTTATAAACGTGTCAGAGCAATCCGAGTTAACATCATAAAGTTATGGACGTTATTCATTATAGAGACCTTTATGAACGTTTCAAAACAATCTGAGTTAGCATATGAAAGTTAAGGGCATTAACCCTTATAGAACCCCTTTAGGAACAGAACTCTTTATGCTTTGCTCGTTATTCAATCATACAATAAGCTCGACCATACTAAGCATGCTTATGTCAAGAAGTGAATAAGAATCATAAACAAGCTTGGAATTAAGGAATAGAGTTACCCCAAGGTACATGTCATAACTTACTCAGTTCTAGGACATGCCAAAAGAAAGAAAGGGTAAGCCTTACATACCTGTTCCACGCCCTATTAGCTACGCTTATTTGTCCAAGCTCGCTAGTCTACATTCAAAAGAATTTACACAATCATTAACTCATCGTCACACACTTGTCTTAGTCTTTCAAATAAATTTATTTATAATCTGCCGAAATTTCGGTAGCATTTCCCCTGTAAATTCAACCATCCCCGAGAATCCAACTCGGCCAAATCATCAACAACAATCCGAGAATTCAACTCGGCCAAATTATCAATAACAACCCGAGAATTCAACTCGGCCAAATTATCAACAACAATACCAACAACCATATTAACAACTTCAACAATCAATCCAGAATGCAATCTAACGTTAGTAACTCCTTTTGCATATTTCGATGACATTTCACTTATATTCAATTCAATCACAACAACCCAACTTACAATCTTCCAAACACATCTCTCGCTTCCAAATTCATGAGTTATATCAACAACCCACACATTAACAAATTCATTCATGCAAATATAAGAAACCATACTAGTGTCACATTAATCTCTACAATGGCCCACATACAATTTCCACTTCATCCCAAACCATTAAATTCTCGTTTACATCATAGAATCTACCATAACAACAATTAAAATACTAAGTAAAATTAGTTCATCACTTCTATACCATACAACACCCACACGGCTTCACTCCAACATATATAGTTCCATGAATTTCATCCATTGCTACATACTACAACATGCATAAATCATTCCTAACACAAGTAAAAGAAGATTGAATACATACCTTTTTCACTTAACTTCGTGGCTCGGGTAGGGTTGTGAACTTGCGCAAATGAATGGTTTGATTGCTCCAACAACCACTCCATGTTAAAGAGGACGTTCCAATTGGTTGGAATACTAGAAGAAAATATTTTTTTGTGATCAATTTCCATGGCTTCAAATTCAGCCATGGTGGCCAAATACCCTTCTCCCTCTTCTTCAAGTTTTCTTAAGTTCTGAAGAGAAATGGAAATGTCTAGATTATCCCCTCTTGTTTCATATATATATATAGTTCCTACAAGTATAAGGGGGACACATGCCCCCACCCTTGGCTTGAGTCAATTGGCCAAGCCTTGGGGTGGGGACCGTCCCACACCACACGGCCAAGAGTGGCCTTGGCTAGAACCTTCTTAAATATTTTTTGTGAAATTCCCATTTTGCCCCTAGCCTTCCACAATATTACCATGAACCACCTTGTGAATTTCCCTTTTTACCCTTAGCCTTTCTCAATATTTCCATACTAATAAACAACTTGTATATTAAAATAACTTTGGAAAATAGTCTTGCCCTTAACTTACCACAACTGTCTTAAAATATCCGAACGAAAAAAATACGGGATATAACAAGCCGGTTGTTGGGTGACAGTGAATTTATATGTCAAATAAAAAAAAAAGAATTCTTACAGAATTATACCAGTTAAGGATAGACAGAGCACAAAGCACCTATGTAAAGTTATTATGTGAGGGAACTCCAGCACTACTTGATAGCCAACTCTAAAGATTGAGATTAAGAGCTATAAAGTAGAGTGACAGTTAAAGTCTTTTAAGGAAGTCGAGAAGTGATACATAAGGCAGAAGATTCCAGAATATGGACCAGCAGAGCAATGTAAGGTTATTGAAGTAAGATAATGTTAGACCTTGGGAAATTTCATTTTATTCGTAGAACCTGTGAAGGGTCTACAGGTTACCAGAGGCCTAAAATACTCCAAGAATTGTAAAGTCTAACAAATCGACGAAGGACGTCTACGCGTTATAAAATCTTATTTAAAGATTAAGAGGTAAGGTGAAGTGAACAATACATCTTAAGGGAGTAACTATAAAAGAAGAAAGAGTCGAGTTATGACTAAGTACACCAGGGAGAGAGTAAGAAGCGGAAGAACTCGCAATACAACTGTCAACCAACGGCGAAATAAGGAGGAGAGTAAGACAACGACGTGGAATTATTACCTCGAGAAGCAACAGAAAGAGGAAATATTACGGGAATGGTTACTTAGAGATCTGGAATGCATTACAATAAATTGAAGGGATTCGACCAATGAAAAAGGTGTTATATCCCGTATTTTTGAACCTCGGAGCATCTGCTGGGGTGGGGCCCACACACCGAGATTTTTTTTTGGAACATCTGAAAAGTCATATGAATCACATATGTAAAGTTAAACACAACTCATGAAGTACCTTTGGACCAAATCAAAGTGGAAACCCTCCAAACGAATATTTTTAAGAAAACGTTTTCGGGTGACCTGACTTTGGGGGGCAAAAAAAACTGTATTGTAAGTTTGGAATTTCGAAAATACCTTGAAATAGAAGTTGTAGATAATTGAATTAACTTTCAATCCATAGGTCGTGGGTTCCCAGGTGACGTCGGTACAAGGAGTTATGAACGTTTTAAGGTCGAAAGGTCAGTGGGCTAGGCCCAACTAGGGACCAACCGAGTTGGCCCAAAAAACAAAAAAAAAAACATTTAGGCCCAATGTTTAAGGGGTGGCCGGCCAAGTGAGGCCCAACCCATGGCTTTAATGAATATTTCCATGTGCTAATTAATTATAAAGGGATCACTATCCCTTAGAAGGTTCAAGAGACTTAGAAGAGAAAGAAGAGCAAAACAAGAGCAAAAAAAAGAAGGCATTTCGGGTTTGGTGTGGAAAATTCACCACCAAAAATCTTGTGTTAAAAATTTGTATTTTGTGGTTTCCTTACTAAGTTGAGTCCCCTCTTCAACTTGGTGTAGTTGGTTTGGAGAAAGGAGGCCTTGGTTCACCAAAGTGATCACAAATTCAAGTAAAGAAGACTAGAGGCAAAGGTAAGAATTTATCCTTTATTCTTGTGTTATGGAGTTTTGTTTGGGTTGTAGTATATAGAAATGTGTTGATTGTATGGAGAAATGAAAGTTTGCAAAGTGGGTGTGTGGTACATATGTGTAGCCATGTGTATTTGTATATTGTATAGCCAAAAATGTATAGAATTCATGTTGTATTCTAGTTGTGAATGTGATGGAATTTATGTTGAGAATGAAAGTGGAATAAATTTGATTGAATGGAGAAAAATAGCATATGGCCGTGTGGTATATTTGACTTGGGAATGAAATGGATTAAGTTTGTTTAGAGTATTGGAGTGTTGTTGTAATGCTTGATATGTGAATGAAGTTAGAATGATATAAGTTTGTATTGAATTGGAATGTAGAAACTTATGTCGTTTTAGTATGGTTTTTCCGACATTAAGGAAATGAAGTTGTTTGGTTGTTAGTTGTGATGACCATTGATGAATTTGGAAGTTGGAAACTTGTTATGAAGTTGTATGCCAAAGATTTGATGTTTTGCATAAGTTATGATTTTGACGGAAGATTGTATATCATGTATATCGAGTGTATATCTTAAGGAAAACGATATGAAATGTTTCTAGAACTATATGGTCATGATCATGATGGTTGTTGAATATGAAATTATTGATCTTAGTTGAAAGTTGGGTTGAATTGAAGATTATGTCAACTTGTCAGAAAAATGACTAGTTGAAGGATATTTATGTTTTTAATGTTCATTGTTGATATTGATGTTGTCGTTTGGGTTGTTGTTGATGATTTCTAGCCGAGTTGAATTCTCGGGGTGCTATATGTATAGGGGAAGTGCTGCCGAAATTTCGGTAGCCAAATATGCATTAAGTTGAAACTTTGGTATTCATAGCTTACAATTGGTAAACTTGACCAATTGCAGTTTTTCGACGAAACGGGAAGTGAGTTTGGAAAGGCTTAAGGAGCGTGAAAGGTATGTAAAGCAACTCCAATTCTTCCCTTGGCATGCCCCTAGTGTGTTAGGGTCGGATCCGGGCCTCGAAGGACCTCTTGGCCCTCGGAATCCGCAAGACAAAATTTCAGTTTTTCCTTCAGTAGAATTGAACCATTATGATACGCTTTTTCTGAAATTATGCAATTGTGCTCTAAGTTACTCAGAAAGTCATAGAATGTCTGTATAACCTTCGTAGATGATATTATATGTTTAGAGGGCACAATTTGAGCCCGCCACCTTATTTGTTCTGAGGCGGGCCCACTATTTACGTTTTTGCCCCTAATGTGTTAAAGCTTCCTTTTTAGGCGATTTTTGAAAGAAATGTTTTAATTTCCCTACTAATCGCTTAACGAATATTATTTTAAATATTCTGTTAAATATTATAAATTATTTTGACACTCGGAATGACTTCGGGAAAGTTATACTTCTGTAATTTATTATGATATCCGAAATACATTTATTATGATTCCGTCCGACCCCATTGGATTTGTTTGTCTTTGATACGCTTCATCGAGTCTTTGAAAACATTTATTATATTTTTAAATTGCATTAGTCTCTCACTACTCCATTCGTGGATGTCCCAATGTTTCCCACACTGAGCCCGGGCCAGGATATGTTGTCAAGCGTAATTCTCTGCATTGTTCGCCGCGTCCTAATGTGAGGGGGCAGGTATACGCGTACATGGGTCTGTGGAGTATGATGTGCCATGTCCGCCTATTCTGATCTGATCTGTTATGGCCATTCTGATATGACATTTTATGATACGGGGCCACGCCCCCTTTTCTGATTCCTCTGTATTGTGGCACCAGTGTCGGGAGGGTGACCACGTTCTGTCTGCCGAGTCCCGTGGCAGGGATCGGATATGATATGACATATGTTTCTGTACACATTCTGTCTGATTTGGAAATATGCATTTGACACTCTGTATTTTGTACCCATTTTCTGTAATCATTATGATTTGACTTCTGTGATTCCGCTTTACATATTCAGTACATATTTCGTACTGACCCCCTTTTTTCGGGGGCTGTGTTTTCATGCCGCGCAGGTACAGACGACAGGTTTGCTGATCCGCACGTTTAGGATCCCATTTCTGCTATTTTGGGGCGCTCTCTTCTACAGAGCCCATCTTTTGGTACAGTCTGTCACTGCTATCTGGATGTGTACTTTGTTCAGGGTATGACGGGGCCCTGTCCCGTCTTATGATTATGATATGTTCTGTAGAGGTCTGTGGATACATCTTTGTGGGTTCTGTACATATGTTTGGGATGTTTTGTTTTATGATAGCCTTATCGGCTTCTGTGTGCCAAGTCTGCTCTTCGGCTAAATTCTGTAGCATCCACTAATGTTATTATTATATTATTATTCTGATAATATGCTAATTTGGGTATCGGGTACGTATAGGTGCCCAGCTAGGGCACTGGTCGCGGCCCACGGGGTTGGGTCGTGACAAAAGTGGTATCAAAGCAGTTCGTCCTCGGAATGTCCACAGACCGTGTCTAGTAGAGTCTTATTTATCGGTGTGTTGTGCACCACGCTTATAAACAGGAGGCTACATGGCATTTAGGATACTACCCTTCTTTCTGTCTTAGATTGTGCGATAGAGCTGTGTTATCAGGCTGACCCCTTCCTAACGAGTGGCTATGTTTGCAGATATGCCTCCAAAAAAGGCAACAGCGGCCCAAAAGGCCAAGTCAGCAGCCTTGGGAGAGACTAGCCGAGTCCAGAGGATTACCAGGGCCCAGGCACATATTGCTCCGGGGACTTTGCCCCAGACAGAGGGTTCATCTACACCGCCACTCGTGGAGGAGATTGGGGCGGCCGCAGCCGCAGATCGGGGGGCGGCTCCACCGCCAGCTCCCGCAGTTCCAGTACCTGAGCCTCCAGCTCCACGGCCAGGCACTGAGGATCAGTCTATGAGGGAGGCAATCCAGTTGCTGACTAGACTTGTGGCAGGGCAGGTTCAGGGGCATGGACTGGGAGGTAACCGGGCAGTCAGGCGTGATAGTTCGAGAGCCCATGAGTTTTTGACTTGTAACCCTCCAGAGTTCTTCGGGACAAAGCCCGAGGAGGATCCTGAGGAGTTTATTAGGAAGATGCGACGCACTCTAGATTTGATTAATGCTTCCGAGACAGAGTCAGTCGCGTTAGCTTCGTACCGGTTATATGATGTGGCGGCAAGCTGGTACGAGTCATGGGGGCTATCCAGGGGGGACGGCGCTCCTCCAGCAGTTTGGGGCGATTTTTCTCAGGCATTTCTTGGACACTTTCTGCCCCCAGGGTTGCGACGAGCTAGATCTGATAGATTCTTATTATTGAGGCAGAAGGGCCGCAGTATTCGGGACTATAGTTTGGAGTTTGATTCCTTGGCCCTATATGCACCTACTGTGGTGGCTACTATGGCGGACCGGATGCACAGATATATTATGGGGCTGGATCGGTATTTTGTTGATAGCTGCTTAGTGTTGGTTGCTCAGCCCGGTATGGACATTGCCCGTATCCAGGCCCATGCCCAGGGCATGGAGGATCGGGGCAGAGGAGGACACCAGCCTGACAGGGGCCAGGATCGGAGACAGCCCAAGAGGGCCAGGTCGTCTGGAGACTTTCGGGGCAGACAGCCCCAACAGCCGCAGCAGCCTAGCAGATTTTCATCTCAGCCGGCACAGAGCGCGCCTCCCCAGCCTGCAGGTCGCAGATTCTATAGCCCAGGGCATTCAGGAGCAGGCCAGAGCTCCAGGGCTTCAGGTTCGCAGACAGATAGGGGTTCTGGTCAGATGAGGCCACCCAGGGTTCAGTGTTCTTTTTGCGGCAGATACCATACGGGAGAGTGCTACAGAGCCACCGGTGCATGCTTTTCTTGTGGCCGTCAGGGCCATTCTGTGAGAGATTGCCCGTATAAGGGTAGTTCGGGTGGTGCAGCGCAGCCTACCGGATCAGCCGCTGGGTCTTCATCGTCGTCAGTGGCTATGCGCCCTACGGGGCAGGGTTTTCCAGCACCAGCAGGTCGCGGCAGAGGCCGTGGTGGATCTTCTGGTATTAGCGGTCCTTCGAACCGTATTTATGCTCTGGCCAGCCGCCAGGATCAGGAGGCATCTCCTAATGTCGTTACAGGTACTTTATTGCTCTTCTCTCGGTCTGTGTATGCATTAATTGATCCAGGTTCAACTTTATCATATATTTCACCTCTTGTTGCCGGTAAAATTGGTATTATGTCTGAACCTATAGAGCCATTTGAGGTAGCCACACCGATAGGGGACTTTATTGTAGCGAAACAGGTTTATAAAGACTGTTCTGTGATTGTATGTGGCCGTGATACTAAGGCAGATCTGGTAGAGTTAGATATGACTGAATTTGATGTTATTATGGGTATGGATTGACTAGCTTCCTGTTACGCTAATGTTGACTACCAGAATAAGGTAGTTCGCTTCCAGTTTCCCGGGGAGCCAGTTATAAATTGGGCTGGTAATACAGCATCGCCGAAAGGTAAGTTTATTTCATACCTTAAGGCAAAGAAAATGATCAGAAAGGGTTATATCTATCATCTGGTTCGGGTGCAAGACTTGGACGCCGAGATGCCGACACTTCAGTCAGTCCCCGTGGTTAATGAGTTTCCAGATGTTTTCCCCGACAAGCTTCCAGGTCTTCCTCCAGAGCGGGAGATAGATTTCTCTATTGATTTACTCCCAGACACTCAGCCTATCTCTATTCCTCCGTATAGAATGGCGCCTGCAGAATTAAAGGAGTTGAAGGAGCAGCTGAAAGATTTGTTGGATAAGGGCTTCATCAGACCCAGTACTTCGCCTTGGGGAGCCCCGGTATTATTTGTGCGTAAGAAGGACGGGTCGCTGCGTATGTGTATTGATTATCGGCAGCTGAATAAGGTAACTATAAAGAATAAATACCCCCTCCCCAGGATTGATGATTTGTTTGATCAGCTGCAGGGCGCTAAGTGTTTTTCGAAGATAGATCTTCGATCTGGTTACCACCAGGTGCGAGTACGAGAGGCCGATATCCCTAAGACAGCTTTCCGGACCCGATATGGGCATTACGAGTTCAGGGTTATGTCTTTTGGGCTTACTAATGCCCCCGCAGTATTCATGGATTTGATGAACCGGGTATTCAGGCCATTCTTGGATATGTTTGTAATTGTATTCATTGATGATATCCTGGTTTATTCTCGGTCTGAGGCGGAGCACGCAGATCATCTGAGATCGGTATTAGGGGTACTCCGGCATCAGAAATTATATGCGAAATTTTCTAAGTGTGAATTCTGGCTATTTTCAGTGGCTTTCTTGGGGCATGTTATTGCAGCTGATGGTGTCCGGGTGGACACACAGAAGATTGAGGCCGTGAAGAATTGGCCCAGACCTACGACGCCCACAGAGGTACGCAGTTTCCTGGGGTTAGCAGGCTATTACAGGAGATTTGTGGAGAGGTTTGCTTCGATTTCAGCGCCTTTGACAAGGCTGACTCAGAAGGGAGCTAAGTTCCTGTGGTCTGACGCTTGTGAACGGAGCTTCCAGTTGCTGAAGGAGAAGCTAACTACAGCCCCAGTTCTGACTCTTCCAGAGGGACCGGACGGGTATGTTATTTATTGTGACGCTTCTGGCATGGGGTTGGGCTGTGTATTGATGCAGCATGGCAGAGTTATAGCGTATGCTTCCCGGCAGCTCAAGAAGCATGAGAAGAATTATCCTACCCACGATCTGGAGCTCGCAGCGGTAATTCATGCTCTGAAGATATGGAGACACTATTTATATGGCGTTCATGTGGATATCTATACTGATCATAAGAGTCTCCAGTATATTTTCAGGCAGAGAGAGCTTAATTTGCGACAGCGGAGGTGGCTGGAGCTTCTGAAAGATTATGACGTGGATATTCTGTATCATCCGGGTAAGGCTAATGTTGTTGCCGATGCGCTCAGTCGGAAGTCTATGGGCAGTTTGGCCGATTTACAGCCAGACAGGAGAGAGATAGCCCGTGATATTCAGCAGTTGGCTAGTCTCGGGGTTCGTCTGGCCGATTCTGGAGATACACGGATTTCTGTTCGAGGGGTTTCTGAGTCATCCCTCAGGGACAATATTAAGCGGCGTCAATACGAAGATCCTGTCTTAGCTCAGTACAGGGACACAGCCTATGATAAGGAGAGGACTCCGTTCGAGTTTTC
Source organism: Lycium barbarum (assembly GCF_019175385.1). Lineage (NCBI taxonomy): Eukaryota > Viridiplantae > Streptophyta > Magnoliopsida > Solanales > Solanaceae > Lycium > Lycium barbarum. Next base: position 58,208,430 of record NC_083345.1, on the reverse strand, counting down.
ACCGGACGGTACTTTGTTATACAGAGGCAGGTTGTGTGTACCTGATATTGCAGGCCTTCGGCAGCAGGTTATGAGCGAGGCACATTATGCTCGCTATTCGGTCCATCCTGGGTCTACGAAGATGTACCATGATCTCCGATGCTTATACTGGTGGGACGGCATGAAGCGGGATATTGCAGAGTTCGTCGCCCAGTGCCCTAATTGTCAGCAGGTCAAGATTGAGCATCAGAAGCCGGGTGGACTGTTGCAGGAGATGGAAATCCCGACTTGGAAGTGGGAGGTTATTAATATGGACTTCATTACAGGTTTGCCTCGCACTCCACGGAAGTATGATTCCATCTGGGTCGTTGTTGATAGGCTGACGAAATCAGCCCATTTTCTTCCCGTCAGGACTACTTATTCCGCCGAGGATTATGCCAGGCTCTATATTAGAGAGATTGTGAAGCTTCACGGAGTTCCTATATCTATTATTTCTGACAGAGGCGCCCAGTTTACGGCGCGTTTCTGGAGGTCGTTTCAGGAGGGTCTAGGGACTCAGGTGAGTCTGAGCACAGCCTTTCATCCTCAGAGTGACGGACAGGCCGAGCGCACTATACAGACGCTGGGGGATATGTTGCGGGCCTGCGTTATTGATTTCAGAGGCAGCTGGGATGATCACTTGCCATTGATTGAGTTTGCATATAATAACAGTTACCATTCCAGCATCCAGATGGCTCCGTACGAGGCTCTATATGGCAGGAAATGCAGATCGCCGATTGGCTGGTTTGATATTGGCGAGTCAGAGTTGATTGGCCCAGATATGGTCCAGCAGGCCGTGGACAAGGTGAAACTTATTCGAGAGCGACTGTTGGCAGCCCAGAGTCGACAGAAATCATACGCGGATAAACGGCGTCGACCGTTGGAGTTTCAGGTAGGCGATTGGGTATTTCTGAAGGTATCGCCTATGAAAGGCGTGATGAGGTTCGGCATAAAGGGTAAGCTCAGTTTGCGTTATATTGGGCCTTATCAGATTGTTCGGAAGGTTGGAAATGTCGCCTATGAGTTAGATTTGCCATCTGATTTGGAAGCGGTACATCCGGTATTTCATGTCTCTATGCTTCGTAAATGCGTCGGTGACCCTTCTAGAATATTTCCTGCTGATGATATTCAGGTGACGGAGCAACTATCGTACGAGGAGCAGCCCGTATCTATTTTGGATCGTCAGGTAAGGAGGCTTCGGAATAAAGATGTAGCCTCTGTTAAGGTACTGTGGCGGAACGATAATAGGGAGGAAATGACATGGGAGGCCGAAGAGGAAATGAAGAAGAAATATCCTCATTTGTTCTCTATACCCACAGGTAACCTTAAATCCCTGCTTTAATTTATTCCAATATCAATCGTGTGTCATATGTGATGTCTGTAAACATGAACTCCCCCAAAGTATTTTCAAACCCTATGAGATTAATTTAACATTCGAGGACGAATGTTCTAAAGGGGGGGAGGATGTTATATCCCGTATTTTTGAACCTCGGAGCATCTGCTGGGGTGGGGCCCACACACCGAGATTTTTTTTTGGAACATCTGAAAAGTCATATGAATCACATATGTAAATTTAAACACAACTCATGAAGTACCTTTGGACCAAATCAAAGTGGAAACCCTCCAAACGAATATTTTTAAGAAAACGTTTTCGGGTGACCTGACTTTGGGGGGCAAAAAAAACTGTATTGTAAGTTTGGAATTTCGAAAATACCTTGAAATAGAAGTTGTAGATAATTGAATTAGCTTTCAATCCATAGGTCGTGGGTTCCCAGGTGACGTCGGTACAAGGAGTTATGAACGTTTTAAGGTCGAAAGGTCAGTGGGCTAGACCCAACTCGGGACCAACCGAGTTGGCCCAAAAAAAAATAAAAATTTAGGCCCAATGTTTAAGGGGTGGCCGGCCAAGTGAGGCCCAACCCATGGCTTTAATGAATATTTCCATGTGCTAATTAATTATAAAGGGATCACTATCCCTTAGAAGGTTCAAGAGACTTAGAAGAGAAAGAAGAGCAAAACAAGAGCAAAAAAAAGAAGGCATTTCGGGTTTGGTGTGGAAAATTCACCACCAAAAATCTTGTGTTAAAAAATTGTATTTTGTGGTTTCCTTACTAAGTTGAGTCCCCTCTTCAACTTGGTGTAGTTGGTTTGGAGAAAGGAGGCCTTGGTTCACCAAAGTGATCACAAATTCAAGTAAAGAAGACTAGAGGCAAAGGTAAGAATTTATCCTTTATTCTTGTGTTATGGAATTTTGTTTGGGTTGTAGTATATAGAAATGTGTTGATTGTATGGAGAAATGAAAGTTTGCAAAGTGGGTGTGTGGTACATATGTGTAGCCATGTGTATTTGTATATTGTATAGCCAAAAATGTATAGAATTCATGTTGTATTCTAGTTGTGAATGTGATGGAATTTATGTTGAGAATGAAAGTGGAATAAATTTGATTGAATGGAGAAAAATAGCATATGGCCGTGTGGTATATTTGACTTGGGAATGAAATGGATTAAGTTTGTTTAGAGTATTGGAGTGCTGTTGTAATGCTTGATATGTGAATGAAGTTAGAATGATATAAGTTTGTATTGAATTGGAATGTAGAAACTTATGTCGTTTTAGTATGGTTTTTCCGACATTAAGGAAATGAAGTTGTTTGGTTGTTAGTTGTGATGACCATTGATGAATTTGGAAGTTGGAAACTTGTTATGAAGTTGTATGCCAAAGATTTGATGTTTTGCATAAGTTATGATTTTGACGGAAGATTGTATATCATGTATATCGAGTGTATATCTTAAGGAAAACGATATGAAATGTTTCTAGAACTATATGGTCATGATCATGATGGTTGTTGAATATGAAATTATTGATCTTAGTTGAAAGTTGGGTTGAATTGAAGATTATGTCAACTTGTGAGAAAAATGACTAGTTGAAGGATATTTATGTTTTTAATGTTCATTGTTGATATTGATGTTGTCGTTTGGGTTGTTGTTGATGATTTCTAGCCGAGTTGAATTCTCGGGGTGCTATATGTATAGGGGAAGTGCTGCCGAAATTTCAGTAGACAAATATGCATTAAGTTGAAACTTTGGTATTCATAGCTTACAATTGGTAAACTTGACCAATTGCAGTTTTTCGACGAAACGGGAAGTGAGTTTGGAAAGGCTTAAGGAGCGTGAAAGGTATGTAAAGCAACCCCAATTCTTCCCTTGGCATGCCCCTAGTGTGTTAGGGTCGGATCCGGGCCTCGAAGGACCTCTTGGCCCTCGGAATCCGCAAGACAAAATTTCAGTTTTTCCTTCAGTAGAATTGAACCATTATGATACGCTTTTTCTGAAATTATGCAATTGTGCTCTAAGTTACTCAGAAAGTCATAGAATGTCTGTATAACCTTCGTAGATGATATTATAAGTTTAGAGGGCACAATTTGAGCCCGCCACCTTATTTGTTCTGAGGCGGGCCCACTATTTACGTTTTTGCCCCTAATGTGTTAAAGCTTCCTTTTTAAGCGATTTTTGAAAGAAATGTTTTAATTTCCCTACTAATCGCTTAACGAATATTATTTTAAATATTCTGTTAAATATTATAAATTATTTTGACACTCGGAATGACTTCGGGAAAGTTATACTTCTGTAATTTATTATGATATCCGAAATACATTTATTATGATTCCGTCCGACCCCATTGGATTTGTTTGTCTTTGATACGCTTCATCGAGTCTTTGAAAACATTTATTATATTTTTAAATTGCATTAGTCTCTCACTACTCCATTCGTGGATGTCCCAATGTTTCCCACACTGAGCCCGGGCCAGGATATGTTGTCAAGCATAATTCTCTGCATTGTTCGCCGCGTCCCGATGTGAGGGGGCAGGTATACGCGTACATGGGTCTGTGGAGTATGATGTGCCATGTCCGCCTATTCTGATCTGATCTGTTATGGCCATTCTGATATGACATTTTATGATACGGGGCCACGCCCCCTTTTCTGATTCCTCTGTATTGTGGCACCAGTGTCGGGAGGGTGACCACGTTCTGTCTGCCGAGTCCCGTGGCAGGGATCGGATATGATATGACATATGTTTCTGTACACATTCTGTCTGATTTGGAAATATGCATTTGACACTCTGGATTTTGTACCCATTTTCTGTAATCATTATGATTTGACTTCTGTGATTCCGCTTTACATATTCAGTACATATTTCGTACTGACCCCCTTTTTTCGGGGGCTGCGTTTTCATGCCGCGCAGGTACAGACGACAGGTTTGCTGATCCGCACGTTTAGGATCCCATTTCTGCTATTTTGGGGCGCTCTCTTCTACAGAGCCCATCTTTTGGTACAGTCTGTCACTGCTATCTGGATGTGTACTTTGTTCAGGGTATGACGGGGCCCTGTCCCGTCTTATGATTATGATATGTTCTGTAGAGGTCTGTGGATACATCTGTGTGGGTTCTGTACATATGTTTGGGATGTTTTGTTTTATGATAGCCTTATCGGCTTCTGTGTGCCAAGTCTGCTCTTCGGCTAAATTCTGTAGCATCCACTAATGTTATTATTATATTATTATTCTGATAATATGCTAATTTGGGTATCGGGTACGTATAGGTGCCCAGCTAGGGCACTGGTCGCGGCCCACGGGGTTGGGTCGTGACAAAAGGGCATGTGAAAAGCATCATATTTCAATAAAAGGACATTTAAGGAAGTATTGGGAGCGCAGAACTAGTTTAACATTCGAGGACGAATGTTCCAAAGGGAGGAAGAATGTTACATCCCGTATTTTTGGACTAGGAAATTGAATCGTCCGATATGAGCAAAATTACCCGAGCTCGGAGAATTCGATCATATCCAAGGATGAAAATCAAGAGCTCGTCGTATACGAGAAATGAAGTCCCAAAATTATTTAAGACGAAAAGGTGTGACGACAATGAACAAAAATAATATTGTATGTTTGCCAATGGAGGCTATGGAAGTGGTGTTATATTACATGGTCATGGTAATGGGTATATGGAGTATGTTAAAACTGATCACTATTTAATTAAATTGAGATCAAGAAATTAATTATGCGGTGAAAGTTTAAATAGCGAATTTATTTGTGGTATTAGTTTGGGCTATGGACTAGAATTTTACTACATGATTATGATAATGAGTATATGAAGTGTGTTAAAAATGATCCATGTTTAAGTAAATTGGGATCAAGAAATTAATTATATGTATAGTTGGGTAAATATTGAATTATAATGGTGGATAAAGGAGTTAATTAAAGAATAAGTGGATAAGTGGGAATGTGGAATCCACGTGTAGTCATGTAACGTGCAAAACCTAAATGACTAAGGTGTATACATATTTGGTGGCTGCTTTTAGGAGTAGAACGTGTTAAGTATAATGAATAGGCAGGGGGCCCATGGTCCATTAGAATATACCTCTTTTGAGACTTTTATTAGAGGTGTCTTTGATATTAAGATTTATACGTAGCATTTTTTTTCATTAGCTGAGTGTTCTGGTATATAGGAACGTAGGTGAGCAACAATATGCACATATGTGTGTATCTATTTTTTTTAATACAATCTGCCATAGGAAAATTCTTATGCGCAAAAAAAAGAATATGCATAGAACGATATAAAGGTTATGCTAAGTCGGTTTCTTCCGGATCATAGCAAATCGGAGATTTCTTCGAAGTAAAAAAAGGTGGAAGAAGATTATTTCTTGGCATATGAGGTAAGAATTCTCCTCTATTAGATATATTTAAATTCGTCCAGCTCACAGTTAAATGGAGAGACGGGAACTACGAAATTAATTCAGGGGAATCGGATAAATTGTTATTGTTATCATGTGGACAGTTCGGTGGTTGTTATAAATTGTTTGGTGTGCTGGAATATTGTGGGATTGACTGTAGTTGTTATTATACTATGTATATACGAAAATAAATAAGTGTATACAAGCATCGGTGTAGGAATGTATATTGGGTTGTTTTGGAGGTGATTTAAGAAATGGATTTGATTATATTTGGATATGTGTTTGTGATATAGTTATTGGTATTGTGATTGATATTTTGGATAAATTGGAATCATAAGGATTATTAAGTTTTTAAGGAAGATACTACCGAATATCGTTAGATTTCTAAGTAATTAAGGATTTGTTTGAAAGAGCATCCTAATTTGATTATTGGCATATTTGGTATTGTTAGTAGATTGGCGAAACCCGATACCTAAGTTATGGTTAACTTGAGAAGCGACAAGGTATGTAAAGTTATCCCTTCTTTCTTTTGGCATGTCTTAGATTTAAGTGATGAATGATATGAGCTTTGGGGTAATCCTATTCATAAGTTTTGAGTGTAATTCATGATTCTTATTCGCTTCTTCATAGTAGACCTCTTAAGTGATTGAGCTATTGCCCCTCGAGTCCTCTATACGTTGGATAGTAGTTGGCATGTAAAAGTTCCTATTCTTAAAGACTCTATGATGATTAATGTCCTTGACTTTCAACAGCTGTTTCGCATTATTTTGATACATGACATATGATTCCTGAGGCTCTATTTGATATAGTTCATATTGACATTCAAAGAGTACTTAACATGAATATTGCCTTGATATTCGAGTGTTAGTTAGCCTACTTATTCTGTTGAGTCTCAGATGATGATTTAGTTGCATATAGTTGCTCATGATATTCTACTCGTGCATACTGTTATTGTATCATTCACCGAGTCCCGGGCCGGGTATGTATTCGTGCACAGCTTCACTACATTTTTCACCGAGTCCCATAATGGGTCGGGTACGATATATGTATATGATGATATGATGCTATGATTATGGCACCGAGTCCCATGATGGGCCGGGTATGGTATACGTGTACACGACTTATTTCATTGAGCCCCATAATGGGCCGGGTACGGTATATGTATATGATGACTTGATAATACGATGATATGATGATATGATAATATGACTTTATTCACCGAGTCCCATAATGGGCCGGGTACGGTATATGATAATGGTACGTATGGTTTGTTTCGTAAGGCACAGGTACAGTGATTTCTTGTTTATCATACTTGTCTCCTGGAATCTCTACTTTAGTTATGATCTTTCTTATTGTATTTCATGCTTTATATACTCAGTACATATCTCGTACTGACCCCCTTTCTTCGGGGGGCTGCGTTTCATGCCCGCAGGTGCAGATACTCGCTTTGGTGATCCGCCAACTTAGGACTTCTATTCAGCTGTCTTGGAGTGCTCCATTGTCCCGGAGCCTAGACTTTTGGTACAGATCCTCTTGATATATGTATATGTTTATCCAGGGGTACGGCGGGGCCCTGCCGTGACATATGTTACAGTTGATACTCTTAGAGGTCTGTAGACATATGTGTATCTTGTATATAGATGTTGTTCGGCTGTGTTAGCATGACTTGCATTTTGGGACGTTCCCATTCGTAGTGGCAGCCTTGTTGGCTTGCGTATATACATATTTTGGGATGTTGTATGTAGTGGCAGGCTTGTCGGCTTGCGCATGTATAGTTGGGACGTTCCCATACGTTATGACAGCCTTGTCGGCTTGTGTACTATGTTATCTTTTGATGGTTGTGACTCCTCAGGAGACAGGTTGCCTTGATATATGTATGTGATGTCCTGAGATAACGTGATGTTTTCGCATGTTTCCAGATTATGTTTAGTTTCAGTTTGATTATGTCTAACAGATATGTATACGAGTGCCCAACTCGAGCACTAGTCACGGCCTACGGGGTTGGGTCGTGACACAATTTAGCCTCTCCTGTTTCAAACCACCCAATTGGGGATCTACACTTTCGCCCATATAAAGCTTCGTACGGTGCCATTCAAATGCTAGAATAATAACTATAGTGATCATCCCAATTTCCTCCAAAATCTATCATACATGCCTGCAACATATCTTCAAGAGTCTGAATGGTACGCTCAGCTTGTCAATCAGTCTGCGGATGAAATGTCGTGCTAAGGCTCACTTGGGTCCCTAAACCCTCTTGGAAGGACTTCCAAAAATTAGCTGTAAACTGAGTCCCTCTATCAGAGATAATAGATACTGGAATACCACAGAGGTGCACTATCTCTTTAACATAAAGCCTTGCATAATCTTCTGCCACATAAGTCGTTCTGACCGGTAAGAAATGGGCTGACTTTGTGAGTCTATCTACAATCACCCATATAGAATCATACTTACGTCGAGAATGGGGTAAGCCTGTAATAAAGTCCATGTTAATTACTTCCCACTTCCAAGTTGGAATTTCTATAGCTTGCAACAATCCACCCGGCCTTTGGTGCTCGATCTTCACTTGTTGATAGTTGGAACATTAAGCTACGAACTCTGCTATATCTTTCTTCATCCCATTCCACCAATATATAGACTTAAGACCATGATACATTTTCGTCGCACCGGGGTGAACAGAATAACGAGAACAATGAGCTTCTCTCAATATCTGGTGGCGTAAACCTGCCACATCGGGAACGCATAATCTGCCTCTACATCAAAGAACTCCGCCTTCTGAAATGTCAAATGATGACTCCTCTTTCTAAGGGAGGGTATCTCTGTAATGCATTAGCATAGGATCTTCATATTGCCGCTCTTTCACTTCTGTTACTAGCGATGAGACTGCTGAATTCTGAATAGTAGTTCCCCTGCTACCTGAGTCCACTACTCGAACTCCTAGGCTAGCTAACTGCTGGAGCGCACGAGCCATTTCTCTCTTCTCTTGCCGTACATCACATGGACTTCCCATAGATGTGCGACTAAGAGCATCAGCCACAACATTTGCTTTTCCGGGGTGATATAGGATATCAACATCATAATCCTTTAGCAATTCCAACTATCGCCGTTGCCGCAAATTCAAGTCCTTCTGCTTGAAGATATACTGAAGACTCTTATGATCTGTATAAATATCCACATGGACACCATATAAATAATGTCTCCATATCTTTAATGCGTGAACCACTGCGGCCAATTCTAGATCATGGGTTGAATAATTCTACTCATGTTTCCGTAATTTCCTTGAAGCATACGCGATTACTTTACCATGTCGCATCAACACACAGCCTAGCCCAACGCCTGAAGCATCGCAATAAACAACATATCCTTCCAATCCCTCTGGAAGTGTCAAGACGGGGGCAAAAGTCAATCTATCTTTCAACTCTTGGAAGCTACGTTCACAAGCATCTGTCCATTGAAACTTTGCTGATTTCTGGGTCAACTTTGTGCGTGGTGCCGAAATAGAAGAAAAAATCTCAACGAATATCCTGTAATAACCTGCTAAGCCCAGAAAGCTACGAACCTCCGTAGGAGTTGTGGGCCTTGGCCAAGTCTTCACGGCCTCAATATTTTGATTATCCACTCGAATACCATCGGCTGCAACAATATGCCCCAGAAATGTCACTGAGTTCAACCAAAACTCACATTTGGAGAATTTTGCAAACTCTCGGGTTCAAAGAACTTCAAGGACAGTACGCAAATGATCCGCATGTTCTGCCTCGAATCTAGAATATACCAAGATGTCGTCGATGAATACAATCACAAACAGATCTAGGAAAGGCCTGAACACATTGTTCATCAAATCCATAAATACCGTCGGCGCATTCGTTAGCTCGAATGACATTACCCGGAACTCAATTTGGCCATACCTTGTTCCGAAGGCTGTCTTAGGGATATCTTCCTCCCTAACTCTCACTTGGTGATACCCGGACCTCAAATCTATCTTTGAAAACCATTTGGCATCGTGTAATTGATCAAATAAGTCATCGATCCTCGGAAGAGGATATTTATTCTTAATCGTCACCTTATTCAATTGCCGATAATCAATGCACATTCTGAAGGAGCCATCTTTCTTTCGGTCAAACAACACGGGTGCTCCCCACGGGGATGAACTAGGCCTAATAAATCCTTTCTCAAGCAAGTCTTTCAATTGCTCCTTCAACTCTTTTAATTCTGCGGGTGCCATTCTATGAGGAATAGATATAGGTTTAGTGCCTGGCAACACATGAATGGCAATATCAATCTCCCGCTCGGGAGGAAGGCTTGGAAGCTCTTTCGGGAACACATCCGGAAATTCATTTACTACAGGAACTGACTGAAGAGTCGGTGATTCAGCTTGTACATGTTGAACCCGAACTAGATGATAAATACACCCTTTGTGATCATTTTCCTTGCCTTTAGATAGGAAATAAACCTACCTTTTGGTGACGCCGTATTCCATTTCCATTCTAATACTGGTTCTCCCGAAAATTGGAAGCGAACCATTTTCATCCTACAATCAAAATTGGCATAACAAGAAGCCAACTAATCCATGCCCATAATGATATCAAAGTCTACCATCTTTAGCTCATGCAAGTCAAATATAGTACGACGGTCACAAATCACAACTATAAAATTTCTATATACTCGGCTAACTATTACCGATTCACCAACGGGTGTAGACACCTCAAAAGGTTTGATCGATTCCGGTTCGACTCTAAATCGGCCCGCAATATACGGAGTTAACATATGACAATGTGGAGCCCGGATCAATCAAAGCATATACATCATTAGAAAATACCGATAATATACCTGTGACCACATCAGGAGAAGACTCAAGATCTTGGCGTCCAGCCAAAGCATAAATACGGTGCTAAGGACCGCTAGAACTGGGAACTCTCCCTCTGCCCCTACCATGGCCGACTGGCGCATGTGAACCTAGCCCCATAGGGCGTACAGACGCTGAAGATCCGACTACCGATCCTGAAGGCTGGGTCCTACCTCTACCATGAACTAAGGGGCAAGCACGCATAATATGGCCTGGTCGACCACATTAATAGCAAACATCTGAACCCAATCGGCATCGACCCCAATGTAACTTCCCACACTCGGAATATCGTGGTACGGGTGGCCTTGCCTGACCCGAATCATCTCTGAACTAAGACCCCGAAAAACTCTGACTTGGCCCGGAACGAGTAGATCTATCGAATCTCTGGCCTTAAAAGCGTGAAGGCGCACTAGTCATAGAATAGCCCGAGTGCCTAGAAATCTGCTGTCTGTGCCCACCTTTGAACTCGCTCATCGAACTCGAAGATCTGGCTCTCTTGCTATGTCCTCTATCATGCTCACGTTCACTTCTTTGCTGTTGCAGACTTTCTTCTAAGTTCTGAGCATGAGCCTGAATGCGTACAATATCCATATTGTCCTGAAGGGACGCAGTCAAACACCTATCCATCAAATGTGGCCCTAGGCCCTTCATAAATCGGTGCACTCGGTCACCCATATCCGCTACCATGGCCGAAGCATACCTAGCCAAAGAATTAAAGTGGAGACTATACTCTATAGCACTCATGCTACCTTTTCTCAAATTCAAGAATTTATCGGCCCTTGCTCGCCGAACCTCTGGAGGCATATAATGTCGGAGGAAAGCATCAACAAACTCTTGCCATACCGGGGGAGCTGCATTGGCTCCCCGTGAAGCCATCCAAACCGTGCACCATTGGATCGAGACATCTCTCAATATATACGACGCTAACTCCACTGATTCGGTGTCTGAAGCATGTATCAATCGAAGCGTCCTAACCATACCATCAATAAAATCCTGAGGGTCCTCATCCGGCTTTGATCCAAAGAATTTCGGAGGGTTTAAAGTAATGAAGTCACGGGCCCTTGCACTAACAGCCCTATCACCCTGCCCTGTACTCTACCGCTGAGTCTGAGCAGCAACCAACTGAGTAAGAAAATGTATGGACTCTTTTACATCTTGGCCTGAAGCATCCGGTGGAGGAGCCGGAGGTGATGGAGCTGGGGCTGAGGCTCCCTCACGCTCCTATAATATAGGTACTGAACGGGAGGACTGAGATTGAGCCGCACTGTGGGACTCACTTTCCTCTACTACCGGTAGCGATGCTCTTTCAGCCCGTTTTTCTGCCACCGTCTTGCCATTTTGGGCTGCTATAGCCTTTCTCTTTACAGGCATTTCTGAAATACACAAGACACGGTTAAGAAACAAGAAGTTCTTATGTCATAGCGCTATCGCACGATTCTTATGAAGAAAGAAGGTAATTTATTCCTAAAATGCCCGCAGCTTCTTGTTTATAAGTGTGGCGCGCAACACACCCATAACCAAGACTCTACTAGACACGTCTCGTAGACACACCCTAGGACTATACTGCTCTGATACCACTTTTGTCACGACCAGACTAGGGGGCCGCGACGGGCACCCGGTGCTAACCCACCCAGGCACCCCTTGGCTTACACTTACACTTACATCTAGGTGAGCCACATAATTAAACATAAATTTGTATTCATCCATTATGCCAGTCCCATTGGACAACAAGACCTTTATATCATCATTGGCATCTATGCCATATCAACGTACATAAGCCGACAAGGCTAACAAAATGATATACAAAATATAGGCCGACAAGGCCAAACAAATCTAACTATATACACATGTCTACGAGCCTCTAAGGAGATTATAACATATCATATAGGCGGGACAGGACCCCGCTATGCCCATAATCATGTACACAAAAGAATAAGTACCCAAAAGCTATAGCTCCGAATGAAATGGAGCTCTGCTATGTAGTTTTTGAGAATATAGCTATGGATCAAGTCTGTCTCCCTGTGCACCTGCGGGCATGACGGAGTGTCCACAAACAAAAGGACGTCCGTACGAAGAATGTACTGAGTATGTAAAGCACGATCAACATCAACATAGAAGCATAATGGACAACATAAGAAATAACATAAGATGGGCGATAGTATTATCATCGTCATAAGCACTTACTTTCCTTTCATAGGGAATTTCCAATTCTAATGTGTATTTGTGTACATACATCCATATCCGTATCCATACTCATATTTGTACCCAATTACGTATCCTTATTCACATTCATATCATGTACATATTCTTATTCGTAATCGTATCATACTCGCATTCATTCTCATATCTATATCATATACATCATCATATCATATACATAGCATTTACATACCTTTCCCGACCACGAAGGTTCGGTGTTTCATACATACTTGGCCAACCAAGGCTAAAGGTTACACATACCTGGCCCTACTAAGGCTCCAGGGTTACATCTACCTGGCCCTACCAAGGCGTCAAGGTTATCTGTACCATCTGCAGAGGTATGCGCGCATTATATAATCATATACATACTTATTCTACCCGACCTTATAAGCTCGGGGTTCCATAATCGTCATACATAGATATATATACATAATAGCACATAAGCATCTTTACTATTATCGTCACTGTCATCATCGTCATCGTTATCATCATCGTTATTACCATTATAGTCGTCATCAATATCATTATCACTATTATCGTCATTCATTACATCTATCTTTATAGGCTTGCTCGTCATATGAGGAACTTAGTACAATCGTGGCATATCAAGAATCGTGAGCTCAATAGCTCGGAAGATCGAATCATTTGAAAAACATCATAGACTTATGGAAGATTTAGATGTTTGGCCAAAGAACCATGCCTTATGAAAGAAGGGTTAGCCTTACATACCTTTCCGTTCAACTATTTACCACTTGCACATTCTCCTCCGTAGCTCACATTTCTACCTTCATTAAAGTCATACTATCATTAGAAATCGATAGCTAGCATACATGACTAAAACTAGAGGAAATCGAACAACATCTCCTTTATTTATACAACATTCCTCCATATCGTATATCAACTCCCAAACGTCAATAATACATTCGCAACATCCTAACAATAATCTTTATTCATCCACATTATTCACATTTCTCAATTCACCTTCAATCACCCATATCCATGGTCATAACACACGACTACGTTCATTCACATACATTGCCTATCCCGTGTTCTCAACATCATTTATGTCACGACCCAACCCCGTGGGCCGCGACCAGTGCCCTAGCTGGGCATCTATACGTACCCGATACCCAAATTAGCATATTAACAAAATAATATAATAATAATATTAGTGGACGCTACAGAATTTAGCATAAAAAGCAGACTTGGCACACATAGGCCGATAAGGCCATCATAGAACGAAGTATCCCAAACATATGAACAAAACCCACACAGATATATCCACAGACCTCTACAGAACATAACATAATCATAAGACGGGACAGGGCCCCGTCATACCCAGAACAATGTACATATCCAGATAGCAGTGACAGACTGTACCAAAAGATGGGCTCTGAAGAAGAGAGCGCCCCAAAATAGCAGAAATGGGATCCTAAACGTGTGGATCAGCGAACCTGTCGTCTGTACCTGCGCGGCATGAAAACGCAGCCCCCGAAGAAAGGGGGTCAGTACGAAATATGTACTGAATATGTAAAGCGGAATCACAGAAGTCAAATCATAATGGTTACAGAATCCAGAGTGTCAAATGCATATTTCCAAAACAGACAGAATGCGTACAGAAACATATGTCATATCATATCATATCCGGTCCCTGACACGGGACTCGGCAGACAGAATGTGGCAACCCTCCCGACGCTGGTGCCACAATACAGAGGAATCAGAAAAAGAGGCGTGACCCCGTATCATAAAATGTCATATCAAAATGGCCATAACAGATCAAATCAGAATAGGCGGACATGGCACATCATACTCCACAGACCCATGTACGCGTATACCTGCCCCCTCACATCGGGACGCGGCGAACAATGCAGAGAATCACGCTTGACAACATATCCTGGCCCGAGCTCAGCGTGGGAAACATTGGGACATCCACGAATGGAGTAGTGAGAAACTAATGCAATTTAAAAATATCATAAATGTTTTCAAAGACTCGATGAAGCGTATCAAAGCCAAACAGATCCAATGGAGTCGGACGGGATCATAATAAATGCATTTCGGATATCATAATAAATTACAGAAGTATAACTTTCCCGAAGTCATTCCGGGTGTCAAAATAATTTATAAGATTTAATAGAATATTTAAAACAATGTTTATTAGGCGATTAGTATGATAGTCAAAACATTTCTTTCAAAAATCGCCTAAAAAGGAAGCTTTAGTACATTAAGGGCAAAACCGAGAATAGTGGGCCCGCCTCGGGACAAATAAGGCGGCGGGCTCAAACTGTGCCCTCTAAGCTTATAGTATCACTTAAAAAGGTTCTACAAACGTTCTATGACTTTCCAAGTAATTTGGAGCAAAGTTGCATAATTTTCCGGAAAAGCATACTAAAGTGGTTCAATTCCACTGAAGGAAAAACTGAGATTTTCTCTTGCGGATTCCGAGGGCCAAGAGGTCCTTCGAGGCCCGGATCCGACCCTAACACACTAAGGGCATGCCAAGGGAAGAATTGGGGTTGCTTTACATACCTTTCACGCTCCTTACGCCTTTCCAAACTCACTTCCCGTTTCGTCGAAAAATTGCAATTGGTCAAGTTTACCAATTGTAAGCTATGAATACCAAAGTTTCAACTTAATGCATATTTGGCTACCGAAATTTCGGCAGCACTTCCCCTATACATATGGCACCCCGAGAATTCAACTCGGCTAGAAATCATCAACAACAACCCAAACGACAACATCAATATCAACAACGAACATTAAAAACATAAATATCCTTCAACTAGTCATCTTTCTAACAAGTTGACATAATCTTCATTTCAACCCAACTTTCAACTAATATCAATAATTTCACATTCATCAACAATCAAGATCATCACCATATAGTTCTAGAAACATTTCATATCGTTTTCCTCAAGTTATACATTCGATATTCATAATATACAACTTTCCGCCAAAGTCATAACTTATGCAAAACATCAAATCTTTGGCATACAACTTCATAACATGTTTCCAACTTCCAAATTCATAAATGATCATCACAATTTAACAACCAAACAACTTCATTTCCTTAATGTCGGCAAATCATACTAAAACGACATAAGTTTCTACATTCCAATTCAATACAAACTTATATCATTCTAACTTCATTTACATTACAAACATCACAACAACACTTTAACACTCTAAACAACTCAATTCCTTTCTATCCCAAGCCAAATACACCACACGGCCATATGCCTATTTTTTCCAACATCAACTAAATTCATCCAACTTTCAATTCCCATATGCATTTCATCACAATCACAACTAGAATATAACATAAACTCAACACATTATCACCACACAACACACACACACCCACGGCTACAAGCAATATTCCAAACCCACCTTGCAAACTTCCATTTTTCCACACAATCAACACATTTCTATATACTACAACACAATCAAAACTTCACAACACAATAAAAAGGTGAAAATTCTTACCTTTTCTTCAAGTCTTCTTCACTTGGAGATATGATCACTTTGGTGATTCTAATGCTTCCCACTCCAAAACAACCATACCAAGTTACAAAGGAACCTTGACTTAGTAGGAAATCAACAAGAAATAAATTTTTAGAACAAGATTTTGGATGGCCAATTTTTTTCCTCCAAACCCGAGAGCACCTCTATTTCTTGCTCTTGTTCTTGATTTTTATTCTAAGTCATCTAATGGATAAAGATGGCTATATATAATATAATTCCTTATGTTAATTAATCACATGGAAATTTAATACAAATTGTGGGCTTGGGCCACACCATGGCCGGCCACTCCAATGCATTGGGCCTTAAATTCCATTCCATTATTTTTGGCCCAATGACATATAGTCCACGTTTTGTAATTCCCGAAACTAATTTCCAAAATTCCAAAATTGCCCTTAGCCTTGTCCCACACTTTCATGACTCTATTCTTTCATGCATAACTCCTATGTTCAACAAAATATCAAATTTGACCTTATATCTCAAAAATCCAATATAATTCAAGTCTTTCCAAACGTGTGAAAACACGGGATATAACAATTTATAAAATATTTATATCACAACACATCAAGAATCATGACTCAATTCAAGTTATTACTCAAAATGGCACTATTCCACATTCATGACCCATTTATGTATACCCTTCTACAATCCAAGTATTTCAACTCTCAAATACCTTGAACAATATGGAAATATCATAAATCTTACCTTAGATGTTGTAGAAACAATCCTTGGTTGGTAATACTTCAATTGAGAAAAAACCCTAGTTCATCTCCAATAAGATTTCTTGACTTGAATGATCTTTAATGGGTTTTCTTACACTTGATTCACTTGGTTTGTGTTGTTGATCACTAATAATCCTTGAATTCTTGTGGAATAAATGTAGAGAGATGTTTTAGAGAGAAGGGGTGTGATATGAAAATGAAATGAAATAAGACTTGGTCCCTTTATTTAATGAACCATTTCAGTCCCGACCATATATACGGACCAACATACGGTCCGTACAAATTATACGGGCCGTATGTTTGGTCCAGAAAGTCATGCCATCCTGGGATGATTATACGGTCCCAACATATGGACCGTATAATTTATACGGCAAGTATGTTTGGACGTATAATCCCCAGTGATTCTGAAGCTCGTTTCGTCGACTCGTTTGATCTCCAATCCTTGTGGAACCTTCTTAACACTTTTTCAACACTTCAATACCAATCTAAGGGATGTTATCACTCTTCTCCAAGACATCATTAAATCCTCGTTAACTCGCTACTCGCATATCCCTTCCGATACCTATCGTATGTCTTTCTTTCTCTTGGTCAACTTTCTTCCCCTATCTAAAACATCTTTGAAATCTTAACTAGCCCATTCACTTGTGCATCAACGGAAGATTTCCGAGGTGTAACAAATTCATGCCTTAGAAAGAAGGGACTAGAATTACATACCTCTTTCATATAACAATTTCCATCGCTTGGTTGTTCTCCTTCAATGCTCACGTTTCTACCTTCAAGAGAATTCGCATTCACATTAGCTAACCGACTATATGAACGTGCTTACTAAAGCTAGAGGAAATTGGGCAGCATTTCCTTTGTTTATACAACCTTTCCCATATTGTATATCAACTCCCAAACATTCATAATAACACTCAAAATATCATAACCATCAATCGTCATTCATCTACATTACCCTCATTTCACAATTCCACTTCAATTCATCCATAATCATGGTCATAGTATACTAGTACGTTTTCTCACATATAATGCTTACCCCATGTCCTTAATATCATTTACAGAATAAGCATATTACAACAAATAAATAATCATGACTCAATTCAAGCTATTACTCAAAATGACACTATTCTCACATTCATGACCCATTTTTTTATATTCTTCTACGATCCAAGTGTTTCAACTTTTCAATACCTTAAATAACATGTAAATACCATAAAACTTACCTTAGATGGTGTAGGAATGAACCTTGGGTGGAAACTCCTAGTTTCACCTTCCATTGGATTTCTTGTCTTGGATGAACTTTAATGAGTTTCTTACACTTGATTTGTCACGACCCAACCCCGTAGGCCGCGACTAGTGTCCGTGTTGGACACCCATACGTACCCAATAACCCAAATCAGCATATCAGCTGAATATTTTTAAATGTAAAAGTCAATCGACGTTAGTAATTATCATAAATGAACCGACATAGTACATGGAAGCCGATAAGGCTGTCACACATCATATCATCCCAAACCATATACAGAACCCACACAAGTATGTCTACAGACCTCTACAGAACATAACAGAATCATAAGACGGGACAGGGCCCCGTCATACCCCTGAATAGCATACATATATACAATAGCAGTAGACTGTACCAACATATAGGCTCTGGACAAAAGAGCACTCCCAAAATAGCAGAATAGATATCCTAGGCAGGCGGTCAGCAAATCTGTCGTCTGTACCTGCGCGGCATGAAAACGCATCCCCCGAAGGAAGGGGGTCAGTACGAAATATGTACTGAGTATGTAAAGCACGGAACGTAGTAAACAAAGTCATAATCGAAGCAGAAGATACAGAAAATGAACTGAATATCCTGATTAGCAAAATGCTGATCATATAGCATAAATAGTATTCGCTGAAAACATATGTCGTACCTGGTCCCATTACGGAACAAGATCATAACCGAAACAGAACTTACAGAGGAGTGAGTGTAACATCCGAAGTATCAAATGCATATTTTCAAAACATGAGGAGTGTGTACAGAAACATATACCATATCATATCCGACCCCTGCTAAGGGACTCGGCAAACATAACGTGGTCACCCCCCCGACGCTGGTGCCACAACACATAAGGAGCAGAATAGGGGATAACCCCGTAACATAACATATCATATCAGATGGCCATATCAGATCATATCATATCAGAATGTGTGTACATGGCACAGCATACTCCACAACCCATGTACATATATACCTGCCCCCTCACATCGAGGCACGGCGAACAATGCAGTGGAAGTCGCTTGAGAACATATCCTGGCCCGGGCTCAGTGTGGGAAACATTGGGGCATCCACGAGTGGAGTAGTGAGAGACTAAATGCAATTAAATTATCATAAGTATTTTCAGACACTCGATGAGGCATACCAATGACAAACCAATCCAATGAAGTCAGACGGGATCATAATAAGTGACTTTCGGATGTCATAATGAATTACAGAAGCATAATATTTCTGAAATCGTTCCGAGTGCCGAAACAATTTATAAGACTTGATGAAATATTTAAAACAGTTTTTGTTTAGTAGTTAAAAGAGTAGTCAGAACATTTCTTTCAAAAACTGCTCGAAAACAAGCCTTAAGTACAATAAGGGTAAAACCGAGAATAGTGGGCCCACCGCGGGACAAGCAAGGCGGTGGGCTCAAATTACACATTTTAAGCTTATGGGGTCACCTACGAAGGTTCTATGGACATTCTATAACCTTTCAAATACTTTGGGGAAGGTTTGCATAATTTTCAAGAAAGCATACAAAAAGGGTTCAATTCTATTGAACGAAAATGTGACAATTTCAGACGCGAATTCCGATGAGCAGAATATTCTCCGATGCGTGAATCCGATCCTAGTACTTCTAGGACATTCCAAAAGAAGAATCGGGATAGCTTTACATACCTTGTATGCTCTTTACGCCTTTCCAAATTCAATTCCCGTTTCCTTCAAAATCTACAATTGGTCACAATTACCAAATATCAACTTCAAGCCTTTAAGAATTCAATCTTAATTCATACTTGTCTACGGAAATTTGGGCAGCATCTCCCCTATACATATAGCATCCCCGAGAATTTAACTCGGCCAAAATAATTCAACAACAACCCAACAACAACAACACCAACAACAACAATCACTACACAACACAATATAGCATAACTAGTCCTCTTTCCAACATAGTGCAATAACTTTCATTCCAACTTCACATTTCCAAACCAATCTCAATGTTTTTACATTCATTACTAATCAAGATCATTACAATATAATTCGGAAGCATTTCATATCATTTCTTCAAAATATTCACAAGATATACAAAATATACAAACTTTTCACCAAAACCATAATCCATCCAAAACATCTAATCTTCAATCTACATATTCATAACATATTTCCATCTTCCAATTTCATCAACCATAATCATAATTTACATCTTAACAACTTCATTTTCACAATTACATGAATCTACCATAAAATCACAAAACTTCCCATAACAACTTAACAACCAATCTTTCATGCTATTATGGACTTACATCCCTCCAAATCCACCAACTAACATAATAATTCACATTTAGAACTTCACTTCCATAATTTCATAAAAACTACATTAAAATCACATAATTTCCTATAACCATTTTCAACAATTTTCCATACCAACTTGAACCATTTCCTTCCATTTCCATTACAAGGCTTCAACAACACAATTAACATAACAAATAAAATTGGTTCATCCTTCTACACACATACATACCCACTTTGCAAACTTCCATATTTCCATAATTTCCACTCATTTCTACATACTACAACATAAACAAACCTTCCTAACATAAGAAAAAGGAATTGATTCTTACCTTTTTCTACAAATTTCTTCACTTGAACAAGTTGTCAACTTGAAGAAATAAGTGCTCCTTCTTCCAAAACAACTACACCAAGTTGTAAAGGACACTTAATTTAGTAGGAATTCAACAAGAAAATAATTTTAGAGGCAAGATTTTGATGGGTGATTTTCCTATGGCCAAACCCGAAATGGCCTTATTTTTGCTTTTCTTTGTGTTTTGTTCTTGGTTCTTGAAGTTTCTAATGAATAAATAATGCATATATGGCCCCTTATATTAATTTAGCACATGGAAATGAATCAATTTGGTGGGCTTGGACCAGGTATGGCCGGCCACCCTCTCACCTTGGGCCTAAATTTTTCTTTTCGTTTTTTTGGGCCAACTCGGTTGGTCCCGAGTTGGGCCTAGCCCACTGACCTTTCGACCTTAAAACGTCCATATCTCCTTGTACCGACGTCACCTTGGAACCCACGACCTATGGATGGAAAGCTAATTCAATTATCTACAACTTCTAGTTCATGGTATGTTTCCAAATTCCAAACTTATAATACAGTTTTTGCCCCCCAAAGTCAGGTCACCCGAAAACGTTTTCTTAAAAATATTCGTTTGGAGGACTTCCACTTTGATTTGGCCCAAGGGTCCTTCTTGAGTTGTGTTTAACTTCACATATGTGATTCATATAATTTGTCACATGTCCCAAAAAAAATCTTGACGTGTGGGCCCCACCTCAACTTACAGTTAATCCGACGTTCAAAAATACGGGATGTAACATCCTCCCCCCCTTTAGAACATTCATCCTCGAATGTTCAACTAGCCTTATGGGGTATTATAATATGTCGGAGAGTTCTCTTTCTTTCCTTCAAAATTTCCCAAACGTTACTATTACTATCCTCCTTTTACGTACTCGTTTTCTTTCTATTTCCGAACATTGTTGTGCTAGAACGTCCCGGCATTAGCTGGCGACGAAACTAGTGTCAGTTTACTTGTAATATCTGTACCATGTCTTTCGCTTTGTCTCTCAAATTCTGTTCAGTTAATATCTTTCATACCTCGCGACACTGGCTGCTGAGGTCCACTTGTCGGTCGGTACAATCATGAATGGGGTGTCATATGCACACATACACATTTACTACCATTTTGCTTACAAAACAATTCCCAAACGCTTATTCAAACTTACTCTCATTCCCAAGCTGCATTGCGCTATCTTCTTCCTCACCAGCTTATCTTGTCTTAGTCTACCCGACTTCTTGAGGGTTTCTAATCACTCAGCATATCCTAATTTCCTTTAAGTTACCTCAAATTTCCCATTCGTCCCTTATTCCTATACTTGTGAAAATTTTAGTTTACTTCCCAGGGGGTCACCCATCCCAGAATTGCTCTGGCCCTAGCACGCTTAACCTTACAACTTTAATGCATTTAGGCACGTTAAGGCTGGTATAATTACACCAATTGCCCCGCACGTCCTTTGTCACGTAATTTAAGACAAGTCGGGGTCTTGACAACTTTTCAAAACATTCTCGTTGCGGGTACCACCCCGACCTAGCGAGAATTCTTTTACTTTTCTGACTATATAGTTACCATGCCCCCCTGTAAATCCTCAATATTTACCTTCATGTATATATATATAAAATTCTAGACAGCCCACGAGTTTAAGTTTTTATTCCACAAATTCCATCTCCAATCCGTCGATGAAAACTGATGGAATGTTACTGTAAGGCATCTTCCGACCACCAGCAAAAGAAAACTAGAGTCCGACGAACTTCGCGGAATCTTTTAGTACTTAATTCACATAATTACCTCCATATCTATATATATATATAAATTTTTGAGTCGTGAGCGAACCACTCAATTCCCAACTGCCTGTCATACACTTTGTATCCTTCCAATTAGAGGAAACTTAATCGTTGGACATTTTTGCCCTTCCACATATTTTTGCCCTTCACATGGGCTGTGCTAAAGCAAAATGGGGTTGGAACATATTTCTGGTCCATTTAAATAAATTGCGAATTTGCTACTCGTATATGCTTTCTCGAGATAAAATTTTCCAAACAAAGATAATGCTTCTTACGAATGCTATGGAGGGTATCTCTTAAACTTTAATCCAACATAATGGGTTTGCCCTATCGGTATCGACCCTCAAGACATGTTAAGAATTTATATCTCATTTTCCTCTTTATATTCCTAGAAAAATTTGGGCAGAGGTTCCTCTGTATTTCTTACTATCCCAAAACCTGTACACAGGAAATACCAACCATGCCTCACAGGGCCAACACATATACGTATATACATATAATATCATATCGCCTCATAGCCACACGGAGCTAACAATTTCAAATAAAAGTATAAAGATACCGAGGCTTACCTCACATGCCCAACTCAAACTGCACCTGCTACACTTTCCTGTTTATTTTTCTTTTCAATCTTCAACTTTATGTTTCAATCGTATTTCAAACACCTTACCCAGCATACATCTTTCATATCATTACTTACCTGTACTGTGTAGCTTCCAATATCATCAGTCGCTGTCTTACGTCGATACCGTTCTCCAGCTGCAATCAAGGGTTAGTAAAAAAAAAAGGGTTCATTTCCTACAGCTGGCTCTATCGCACGATCTAAGATCCAAATAAAGGTAACACCCTAAATGTCCTGTAGCCTCCTGTTTATAGATGTGGTGCACAACACACCGATAAACAAGACTCTACTAGACACGGTCTGTAGACACTCCGAGGACGAACCGCTGTGATACCACTTTTGTCACGACCCAACCCCGTAGGCCGCGACTAGTGTCCGTGCTGGACACCCATACGTACCCAATAACCCAAATCAGCATATCAGCAGAATATTTTTAAATGTAAAAGTCAATCGACGTTAGTAATTATCATAAATGAACCGACATAGTACATGGAAGCCGATAAGGCTGTCACAGATCATATCATCCCAAACCATATACAGAACCCACACAAGTATGTCTACAAACCTCTACAGAACATAGCAGAATCATAAGACGGGACAGGGCCCCGTCATACCCCTGAATAGCATACATATATACAATAGCAGCAGACTGTACCAACATATAGGCTCTGGACAAAAGAGCACTCCCAAAATAGCAGAATAGATATCCTAGGCAGGCGGTCAGCAAATCTGCCGTCTGTACCTGCGCGGCATGAAAACGCAGCCCCCGAAGGAAGGGGGTCAGTACGAAATATGTACTGAGTATGTAAAGCACTGAACGTAGTAAACAAAGTCATAATCGAAGCAGAAGATACAGAAAATGAACTGAATATCCAGATTAGCAAAATGCTGATCATATAGCATAAATAGTATTCGCTGAAAACATATGTCGTACCTGGTCCCATTACGGAACAAGATCATAACCGAAACAGAACTTACAGAGGAGTGAGTGTAACATCCGAAGTATCAAATGCATATTTTCAAAACATGAGGAGTGTGTACAGAAACATATACCATATCATATCCGACCCCTGCTAAGGGACTCGGCAAACATAACGTGGTCACCCCCCCGACGCTGGTGCCACAACACATAAGGAGCAGAATAGGGGATAACCCCGTAACATAACATATCATATCAGATGGCCATATCAGATCATATCATATCAGAATGTGTGTACATGGCACAGCATACTCCACAACCCATGTACATATATACCTGCCCCCTCACATCGAGGCACGGCGAACAATGCAGTGGAAGTCGCTTGAGAACATATCCTGGCCCGGGCTCAGTGTGGGAAACATTGGGGCATCCACGAGTGGAGTAGTGAGAGACTAAATGCAATTAAATTATCATAAGTATTTTCAGACACTCGATGAGGCATACCAATGACAAACCAATCCAATGAAGTCAGACGGGATCATAATAAGTGACTTTCGGATGTCATAATGAATTACAGAAGCATAATATTTCTGAAATTGTTCCGAGTGCCAAAACAATTTATAAGACTTGATGAAATATTTAAAACAGTTTTTGTTTAGTAGTTAAAAGAGTAGTCAGAACATTTCTTTCAAAAACTGCTCGAAAACAAGCCTTAAGTACAATAAGGGTAAAACCGAGAATAGTGGGCCCACCGCGGGACAAGCAAGGCGGTGGGCTCAAATTACGCATTTTAAGCTTATGGGGTCACCTACGAAGGTTCTACGGACATTCTATAACCTTTCAAATACTTTGGGGAAGGTTTGCATAATTTTCAAGAAAGCATACAAAAAGGGTTCAATTCTATTGAACGAAAATGTGACAATTTCAGACGCGGATTCCGATGAGCAGAATATTCTCCAATGCGTGAATCCGATCCTAGTACTTCTAGGACATTCCAAAAGAAGAATCGGGATAGCTTTACATACCTTGTATGCTCTTTACGCCTTTCCAAATTCAATTCCCGTTTCCTTCAAAATCTACAATTGGTCACAATTACCAAATATCAACTTCAAGCCTTTAAGAATTCAATCTTAATTCATACTTGTCTACGGAAATTTAGGCAGCATCTCCCCTATACATATAGCATCCCCGAGAATTTAACTCGGCCAAAATAATTCAACAACAACCCAACAACAACAACACCAACAACAACAATCACTACACAACACAATATAGCATAACTAGTCCTCTTTCCAACATAGTGCAATAACTTTCATTCCAACTTCACATTTCCAAACCAATCTCAATGTTTTTACATTCATTACTAATCAAGATCATTACAATATAATTCGGAAGCATTTCATATCATTTCTTCAAAATATTCACAAGATATACAAAATATACAAACTTTTCACCAAAACCATAATCCATCCAAAACATCTAATCTTCAATCTACATATTCATAACATATTTCCATCTTCCAATTTCATCAACCATAATCATAATTTACATCTTAACAACTTCATTTTCACAATTACATGAATCTACCATAAAATCACAAAACTTCCCATAACAACTTAACAACCAATCTTTCATGCTATTATGGACTTACATCCCTCCAAATCCACCAACTAACATAATAATTCACATTTAGAACTTCACTTCCATAATTTCATAAAAACTACATTAAAATCACATAATTTCCTATAACCATTTTCAACAATTTTCCATACCAACTTGAACCATTTCCTTCCATTTCCATTACAAGGCTTCAACAACACAATTAACATAACAAATAAAATTGGTTCATCCTTCTACACACATACATACCCACTTTGCAAACTTCCATATTTCCATAATTTCCACTCATTTCTACATACTACAACATAAACAAACCTTCCTAACATAAGAAAAAGGAATTGATTCTTACCTTTTTCTACAAATTTCTTCACTTGAACAAGTTGTCAACTTGAAGAAATAAGTGCTCCTTCTTCCAAAACAACTACACCAAGTTGTAAAGGACACTTAATTTAGTAGGAATTCAACAAGAAAATAATTTTAGAGGCAAGATTTTGATGGGTGATTTTCCTATGGCCAAACCCGAAATGGCCTTATTTTTGCTTTTCTTTGTGTTTTGTTCTTGGTTCTTGAAGTTTCTAATGAATAAATAATGCATATATGGCCCCTTATATTAATTTAGCACATGGAAATGAATCAATTTGGTGGGCTTGGACCAGGTATGGCCGGCCACCCTCTCACCTTGGGCCTAAATTTTTCTTTTCGTTTTTTTGGGCCAACTCGGTTGGTCCCGAGTTGGGCCTAGCCCACTGACCTTTCGACCTTAAAACGTCCATATCTCCTTGTACCGACGTCACCTTGGAACCCACGACCTATGGATGGAAAGCTAATTCAATTATCTACAACTTCTAGTTCATGGTATGTTTCCAAATTCCAAACTTATAATACAGTTTTTGCCCCCCAAAGTCAGGTCACCCGAAAACGTTTTCTTAAAAATATTCGTTTGGAGGACTTCCACTTTGATTTGGCCCAAGGGTCCTTCTTGAGTTGTGTTTAACTTCACATATGTGATTCATATAATTTGTCACATGTCCCAAAAAAAATCTTCACGTGTGGGCCCCACCTCAACTTACAGTTAATCCGACGTTCAAAAATATGGGATGTAACATGATTCACTTGGTTTGATGTAATTGATCACAAATACCCCTTCGAGAGATGTTTTAGAGAGAAGGGGTGTGAACGGAAATGAAATAAAATGAACTTGGTCCCTTATTAAATACACACAATTCTATCCCGACCCATTTATACGGACACACATACGGTCCGTACAATTTATACGGTCCGTATGTGTGATCGTATAATGATTCCAGTGAACACTGCCCATCTTGGCTAAATATACGGCCATACCTACGGTCCGTATAATGGACCGTACAATCCAGAGTTTTCCGAAAATCATTTTCATCGACTCGTTTGATCTCCAATCCTTATAGAACCTTCTTGACACTTGTTTGGCACCTCATTAACAATATACGGGAAGTTATAACTCTTATCCCAAGACTCATTGAATCGTTACTCATAAATCCTTTTCCGATACATCTCGTATGTCTTGCCTCTTCTTGGCAAACTTTCTTTTCTTACTTCGAATGTCTTTGAAATCTCATTTAGAATCATCGAATGTTCTTTCTTACTAATAAAAACATCGCATACGTCGTACCCTTCGTCAGTCTATTCACTGTGCATGAACGGAAAATTTTCCGAGGTATAACATTCTTCCCCCCTTAGGAACATTCGTCCTCGAATGTTAAACTATCCGAGATTCTACGAAAAAATTTCCATATATTTTTCCTTCAACTGATCCAGAGTATCATGATCACACTATTCTTGCTTACCTCTTACTCCTCTTTTTGAGTACCCACTTGGTTTCATTGGCGACGTACAAATAATTGCAAGTTATATAATCGTTCTTGCGTGATTCGTGTACATACATATCTATACATATACATGTATCCATATCCGTCTCTGTATTCATAATCGTACTCGTTTACATATCGTATCCATAGTCATAGTTGTATACATATCATTTACATGGCATGCCCGACCACGAAGGTGCGGTGTTCCGCGTGCCCGACCATGGCTAGGCTCGGTGATTACATATACTAAAACTCTTTTGTCTATCCGTAGTAACTTGTATCATCATGCTCTCTTCCTTCCTTTATTTTTCCCTTGATTATCATATCTTACGTTCTACTATAGAAACTTTAAGTCTCTTTCTTCATTGTCACTTATAAATAACAATATCATTAACAACGACTCTACTGTTAATGCCTTTGCCTCCATTCTAGTATCACATCGCCATCCTTTGCAATACCTCTTGAGTTATTTGCTCTCAATGTCACGTGGTTCAAGGTCATCATGAATGATCTCCCGCACAGTCTCAGATGCTTGCTCAGTTCGTGTTCACTCATTTACTAGTCATTAGACTCATTTCTCACTCTTTGTTTTATAGTCTATATTTTTCGCATCTTAGAGTCCATCATTTCAATATCTACACTCGTATTCTCTTTACTCGCTTCCCGCCTTTAAGGGTTTTACTTGTACCATTCTCAAATCTGTTGCCTCACCTTCAAATCTTGAATTCATATATCCCTTACTATACTACATCTCATTTATGTTGTTTCCCATCATTTATAACTACGATAATTCATGTGGGAGGACTTAACATACACATCTTGCAGTTTTGTAATCAAGTAATACAACCGGCATAGCAATCCGAACAAGAATGTATTTTACTTAGCTCATTTGGTAGTTATAAGTCAATGTGTATGTCACGACCCAACCCCGTAGGCCGCGACTCGTGCCCGAGCAGGACACCTTACGTACCCGATAATCCCAAACCAACATTTAAACTAAATACACATATATAAAAGCCAAACGGAATCGCAAACTATCGTACATAAGCAGAGGTAGCGCACAGAAGTCGATGAGGCCATCACAAAATACATATTTCCCAGAACATATACACAACCCACATATGTGTCCACAGACCTCTACGAACAATAATAACAGAAACATAAGACGGGACAGGGCCCCGTCATACCCCTGAATAAACATATACATGTGTGATAGAGAAGTCTATACCAAAATGTGGCTCCGGACAAAGGAGCACCCTAAAATAGCAGAGCAGATATCCTAAGCGGGCGGATCTCTGAAACGGGTATCTGTACCTGCGCGGCATGAAACGCAGCCCCCGAAGAAAGGGGGTCAGTACGGAATATGTACTGAGTATGTAAAGCATGAAGTATAGTAAACAAAATCATAACCGGAATAGAAAGTACAGAAAATGAGTGCAAAGTCCAGAATATCAAAATGCATACTTACGAAACATAAATAATGTAAGCAGAAACATATGCCAAATCCGGCCCCAATACGGGACTCGGTGAACAGAACGTGGCGCCACCCCGTAACTGGCGCCACAACACATCATACTTCAGAGTAGGGGATAGCTCTGTAACATATCATAACATATCAGATGGCCATATCATATCATATCATATCATATCGCCAACATCAGAACATAGATGTACATGGCACATCATACTCCGGACCCATGTACATGTCATACCTGCCCCCTCACATCGAGGCGTGGCGAACAATGCAGTGGAATACGCTTGATAACAAATCCTGGCCCGGGCTCAGTGGGGGAAACATTGAGGCATCCACGAACGGAGTAGTGAGAAACTAAATGCAATAAAAATATCATAGATTCCCAGAGACTCAATGAGGCATATCGAATGACAAATCGAAATGATGAAATCGGACAGAATCATAGTAAGCATAATTCGGATGTCATAACGGGTTGCGGAGACATAATCTTTCTGAGACCGTTTCCAAGTTCCAAAACAGTTTATAGGACTTAATAGGATATTTAAAACCATTTTTTTTAATAGCTAGAAGAGTAGTTAAAACATTTCATTTTATATTACTTGAAAATTAGACAATGGTACCATAAAGGACAAAGCGGGAATAGTGGGGCCCGCCTCGGGTCAACCGAGGTGGCGGACACAAATTAGGTATAATAAACTTTATGGAGTCGCTTATGAGGGTTTTAAGGTAATCGGACTTTATTTACACAAGTTCTAGGTATTTAGACAACTTTCCTAACCATTTACAACAGAATTAGTTCAATCCCACTAAATGGAAAAAGGGCAAATTTAGACGCGGATTCCGAAGAGTAGAGTAGCCCCCGAGGTCCATATTCAAACCTAATACATCTAGGGCATGCCAAGAGAAGAAAAGGTGGAGCTTTACATACCTTTCTTGCCTTTTGCGCTCGCCAAACCTCAAATCCCGTTTCGTCCGAAACCTACAAATGGTCACATTTACCAAATGTTACTATAAGGTTTTTGGCATCCAATCTTGAATTAGTACTTGTCCATCGAAATTTCGGCAGCACCTCCCCTGTAAATACAACGCCCTGAGAATTTAACTCGGCTCAAAACAACCAACAACAACCAATCTAGCAACATCAATAACCAATTCAAAACGCACTCTAGCATCGAATACTCTTTCAACATAATCCAACAATATTCACTATGTTCAATTTAATGGCTTTCCTTCAAGCCAACATCAATGCCTATACACTCAAATACTAGCCCAAACTCATGCCAACAACATTCAAGAGCATTTCAAACAATTCACACAATTTTTCAAACATCCAAAATAATACTCCAACTCACCCGAAATTGCCCCAAACCCAAGAACCTCAACTATAACACATTCATTCTTTCCAAATTCATGACTTATACCATTAATCCACACATTAACAATGCAATCCTCACAAATACAAAAATTATATAAAATTCACATTAACTTCCAAATCAACCCATAACCACCACAACACCACTTTAAGTCATTAAACTTGCATTTTTCTTCGTAGAATCCATAACGACGACGACTTAAGTACTAACGACGATTTATTCATTCTCAACTACACAAAGGGGGGCCATACGGCCAACACCATACCCACACACAAAGATGATTTTCATTCTTTCCTTCACTCTACAACAATTAAAACATGCCAACTAAAGCTAATACATCACTTTGAACATCACAAACACACACGGCAAAACACCTTCCACACGGCCCAACTTCAACTTGACTCTTGTCATGAATTTCTTCCATTTTAGCATACAACAACACATATAAACCATTTATAACACATAAAAAAAGATTAGAACTCACCTTTCTTCTTCAACTTCTCAACTTGCCTAAAGTGGTAGATAGAGAAAACGAGCAATCTAACGCTTCTAACAACACTTCCACGTTAACAAGCGCCTTTCAATTAGCAAGTTTGCTTGAAGAAATTATTTTTTTGATGGCTCAAAATTGATCTTGAATTTCCAAGGGAGGGCCGAATACCCCTTCGTTTTCTCTTCTCCTTGTTTTCTTGATCTTTCTAGAATTTGCTAGGTGTTTATGACTCATATTAGCCCCTTCAATAATTATCACATGGAAATTAATAAAATCCATGGGCTTGGGCCACTAAGTGGCCGGCCACCCCTCTCAATGTTGGGCCTCATTGTTTTTCATTTCAATGATGGCCCAATGGATTAAAATTTTATTTTTTGCAATTCCCGAAACTAATTTCCATAATTCCAATTTTGCCCTTGGCCTTCCTCCGTATTTCCACACCAATATTTCTCATGAAGAACACACATATATAAATTCAAATCAACACATGACCTTGTTTCTTACAAATCATAATTATTTCGAATTTTCCGAATATGCGAAAGTACGGGGCGTAACAGTGTAAATCCGCTCCAATTCACAACCCTTTTCCCCATAGAAATGCTCACAATAGTAGTAGGTCTCGTTATCCACACCATCCATATAATGCCACTTGTCCTTTTCTTCGGTGCTCAAAGTTCACTTGTAACGTCATCTTTGTTTTCCAGGACCTAAGTCTCATGCGCAACTAATACTCCTTATGCCTCATACTCTTTTACTCTTGTTTTGCACTAAACATTGGTTTCAAAATCCAACATAATCATATTGTATTTGTCGTTGATGATAGCTTTACTCTATCGCTTTATCGTCGTATAGTAAACCCATAATTCATGATCATCCTTTTTATTTTCAGCTTATTACTTCATATACTTTACTAGCTCTAACTTGGTGTAGGATATTCGTAAGAGATGCATCTTTCTTTAATCATCACACGACTACTTCTTAAGTGCGCGTACTTTGCGGCGCATTTTCCTTCTCCTTCTAATCCCATTGTTATCCTTTTACATTCCCTCCTTCTCAATTTATCTTACTTTCTTCCCGTCTTATAATCGATCCTTTATTCCTCGCACAAGGGATCCTATTCTTAACTTAGTACCGCTTGTCCTTTGGAATATACTACCTTTGTACAATCCATTCTTCGCCTCCAAAACTTATTCTGTTCATTATGATCATCCCCTCTAATCCTTATTGTGTTGATCCTTTTCTAACAATCGTCCTATTTCGTTATTCATCTTTCTATAGTCTTGGTCTTTTACATCCAGCTAAAATATCACCCATACTTTCGATTATACAAATCACAAACTACTAATTTTCCATATCACTTTCCTCTGATTTCTTTTTCAAGTTGACTTCCCCCTTTGCTTGCTATCATTTCTGTCATTGAGGAACCTCTATGCTGGACTTTCCCTTAACAAAGTCTTATAAGCTTTCTCATCTACAGCCCCATGGCTCGCTTGTTGGTTTCACACTTGCGTTCACTCTTTATTCATATAGAACAGGTCACATCTTTAGTCGTTTCCTCACTAAACTTTGTATTACAGTTCTTGCCACGCTCTCATTATATCTTGATCATAATCAAGCTATAGAGTACCACTTCTTTACCTCGTTCGCAAGCCTACTCGTAAAGTAGAATAAACCTTGCGAAGTAAGCATACTCAACCTGTTACTCTTTCTAATCAGCCCTATTACACTTACCATATAAATTATCTCACCAACGTATTCACATTCATTATAACCCTTCGTACTCATACCTCTGTCTCCGGATGCTGTTACTTTATTTTGCTAATAGACTTGTCGTATCTTTCTCGTTCTTATCCCTTCAATCAATACTTCAATATCACACTCTACTGGAGTTACCCTTTCTCTTCTATGTCATGCTTTAGTGCTACCAATCTCCTAAATTTACTCTAGCATTTCTCTTTACCGTATCAATGTCGCTCTTATAACTGCCATTACTATCAATTCAACAACATTTAGCTCATCTATTATAATCTTCAATGATACTCCTAACTTAATCTCGTCTTGCCCTTACTTTTTGCATAACATATTTTCCCGATAGAACATATTGCAAACTTATATCTTATCTCCTTTAGATTCTACGAAAATTTTGGCAGAGTTTCCCCTATATTTCTTACTATCTCAAAACCTGCACGCAGCAAATACCAGCAATGCCTCACAGGGCCAATATATATATATCTCAGCCACACAGGGCTACCACTTTCAAGTAAAAGCTCAAGGATGTCGAAACTTACCTCATATATTGCACTTCGAGATGTACCTGATCCTTTAGCGATCTGCCCGGTTATCCCTTTCTCTTTCATTATTCGGCTTTACATTTCAATCATATCTGAATATTCTTACTTTATGTTACACCTCAAAAATTTCCCCGTGAACGTACAACGAATAGACAAACGAAGACTATGGGTATATGATGTTTGAATAAGAAGGGAATGACGTTCGACAACCCTATGTAAGATCTCAAAGGCAATTGTAATAAGGGATAGGTTATGCTCCACAATGACTAATCATAGGTTTTGAAAATGTGAAAATAGTTGTAGATTTGCATTTTGTCCAGTCGGTCGTAAAATGAAATACGGACCGTAAAGTGGTATACGGCCCATAAACTGCCAGGTCGTATTCCAACTTACAAAACTTCAACTTTCTGCTAAATGTTCAAATGGTTAAATACGACTTGGAATACGGACCTTAAATCAAAATACGGCCCGTAAACTGCGATCGTAAATCACCATGATTCTCAGCATACCTTTCTGGTTTTGATATGCTTAAATACGACCACGAAATACGGCCCGTAAACTGGAATACGGACCGTAAACTGGGTTTACGACCACTGTACACTCCAGCTACTGTTCATTCCGGATCAGATTTTAAGTCATTAAAAGGAGACCCAAGCTCATAAAATTCATTTCATCTCCACGACATTTCTCTCTAGAAACCTCTAGAATACTCTCCACTCTTCACTTACAAGAAAACAAAGGAAATCAAGGATCAATATCAAAAATCTAAGTGAATCAAGTGTATGAGACCCATCAAGGTTCATCCAAGTTAAGAGATTTCAAGAGAAGCAAACCAGGGTTTTGGGTGCAAGAAGAACAATACCACTCAAGACTTGTTCCTACAACATCTAAGGTAAGTTTTATGGCCTTTACATGTTATTTAGGGTATAGAAGAGTTGAAACACTTGGATTATAGAAGGATGTAAGAAATGGGTCATTAATGAGTGAATAGTGTCATGGTTGGATGATAGTTAAATTGAGCCATGATTATTGATAAATTGTGATTATAAAAAAATGCTATGAATGACATTTAGAACATGGAATAAGTGTCCTATGCGAGAAAAATGCAACAATGGACCATGGCCATGATTATGAAGAAATTGAAGACAAATTATGAAATACGGATATTATAAACGAATGATGAGTGTTGTCTATCATACCGAGAATGTTGTTATGAATATTTGAGAGCTGATATAGAATATGGGAAGAGTTGTATAAACGAAGGAAATGCTGCCCAATTTTCCCTAGAAATAGTCACGCGTTCTTATAGTCGATTAACTGACGTTGATGCAAATTCTCTTGAAGGTAAAGACGCGAATATTGAAGAGGAACGGTCAAGCGGTAGAATAGCTAAAGTAAAAGGTATCTGAGGCTAGTCCTTTCTTTTGAAGGCATGAATCCTATGATATGATATTATTTCCCTACATTTCCATGGCTTCCTTATATTCCGGAACCAAGAGCCTATGTTCATGGATAGCCACGTGAGATAAGAATAAGAGACATGTTATGAGCACGATAACGGCGATGATAAGCTTAAGACTAAAGATTCTAGAGTTCATGGTATAATGTTTAAACAAAGCTAAAAGCCATTAACTACGATCTATTGGTAATGCTTGATGTATACACTCACCTTATATACTAATTCCTTCAAGGTGAGGCGGAATACCTATGAATGCTCCATAATGTAAGCGGGTGGCTCTCGACCTTACGTCACCCCGACATTGTTATAGATTGTTCATAAGCCTCAATGCATGTCCTATGACCAATGTTTCAAGAAACTACGAGTCTATGTTCATAAAGGATTTCATGTGAGATAAAGGTAAGAGATACGCTATAGAAATGATAATGGAAATGATGAGCTTAAGCCCAAAGATTATAAAGACTATCATACGATCGAAATTCGTGCTACGAATATGATGTGATTTTCATAGATTGTCCTTAAATTTAAATGTGTGCATTAATGAAAGGTTACGATAAGCTTATGAGATGTATGTGATGGCAATGATAATGATGAGATATATTGATCCTTGTATGATGCATGTGATAAGGTCGAGCCACTACGTGGCCGAATACGGAAGATATGTATGCGATACTGTCGAGCCACTACATGGCCGAATACGGATGCTGTCGAGCCACTACGTGGCCGAATACGGATATTTTCGAGCCCTACGTGGCTGAATACGGATAATGTTTTATGTGTATGAGCAGATACGGTACTACGGTGATGAATTATATGACATAATGATGTATACGCTATGATGATTCATGTATGATAATTGTATACACATATATATGATGTATGTAAGAAATGAATTCATCCTAAAAGGTCGCCCAGGTTTTGTCTTCACCTTATGACTTATGATTTCTCTATCATGTTTATTTCATTCTTGCCTTACATACTCAGTACAATATTCGTACTGACGTCCGTTTTCTTTGGACGCTGTGTTCATACCCACAGGGAGACAGGGAGGAGAGCTTGATCCTGATTCGTAGAAGGTAGTAGCTGATTGAGAGCACTCCATTGTTCGGAGGTGCTTATGATGATTATTTTGTGTATATGTATTTTGGGGCACGACGGGGTCTTGTCCGATCCTTATGTTTAGCACTCCAGTAGAGGCTCGTAGATACACAGTGTGGGTTATGTGGTCTGACAAGGTCACTATGGTATAATTGTATATATTATTTTGATAGCCTAAAGGGCTCATATATATGAAACTATTTATGCTTACGAATGAAACATGACTTTCTTATGACTTGAGTATAAAAAACACCAATAAAAAGGTAGTTATTAAGCATGATAAGTAGTAGAACGACCGATGCTCGGTGGTTAGCCCCGGGTACCCGTCGCGGCCCCTAGCTGGGTCATGACACTTTATTTGACGCACATCTTTTGTACCATCGTTTACCTTTGTTTTGATTCATTCAATTTGCTGAGTTCTCAACTTATAGCTGAACTTATCATCAAGAGGCACATTTAATTAATTTCTCTATCATTTGAGCACTGACTTACCTCTGCGACAATCAATTCATCATCATATAATTACATATTTCGATAACGTAGCCTCAACGAAGGTGCTTACCTCCGTATCTTTCATTGTCATCAATCACTTTCTTCTATCATTACCATTCTTCTGCTGCAATTAGGGGTTAGTATAAGGAATCTCGTTTCCTATGGCTTAGTTCTACCGCATGATCTTAGGGATGAAAGAAGAGTAACCATCCTAAATGACCTGTAGCCTCCTGTTTATAGATGTGGCGCGCAACACACCATAAACAAGACTCTACTAGACACGGCTCGTAGACACTTCCCAGGACTGAAAGTGGCTCTGATCCCACTTTTGTCACGACCCAACTAGGGGCCGCGACGGGTACCCGGGGCTAACCACCGAGCACTGCTCGTTCTATTACTCATTCAACGTTCGTTTATCAATTTCATACCCAAATTATAAGAAAATCATCTTTCATTTGAAAACATAAATACTTTTATATACTTAAGCCCTTCGGCCATCAAAATAATAACATATAAACCATAGTAGCATCGTGAGACCATACTACCCACACATACGTATCTACAAGCCTCTACTAGAGTTCTAGACATATGGACGGGACAAGACCCCATCGTGCCCAAAATACATATACATATATATATACAAAAAAGTATAAACCTGATTAGCACCTCCGGAATAATGGAGTGCTCCTGCAAATCTGCTGATAGCTCCTAAAGGTATGCGTCGTCTCCCTGTCTACCTGTGGGCATGAACACAGCGTCTAAAGAAAACGGACGTCAGTACGAATATTGTACTGAGTATGTAAGGCAAGAATGAAATAAACATGATAGAGAAATCATAAGTCATAAGGTGAAGACAAAACCTGGACGTCAGTATGAATGAAATAAACATGATAGGGAAATCATAAGTCATAAGGTGAAGGCAAAACCTGCGCGACCCTTAAGGATGAATACATTTCATACATATATCATATATACATAATCGTCGTACATGAATCATCATAGCGTATACATCATCATGTCATATAATTCATCATCGTAGTACCGTATCTGCTCATACACATAAAACATTATCCGTATTCGGCCACGTAGGGGCTCGACAAAATCCATATTCGGCCACATAGTGGCTCGACAGTATCCGTATTCAGCCACGTAGTGGCTCGACAGTATCACATACAAATCTTCTGTATTCGGCCACGTAGTGGCTCGACCATATCACATACATCATAACAAGGATCAGTATATCTCATCATCATCATTGTCATCACATACATCTTACAAGCGTATCGTAACCTTTCATTAATGTATACATTTAAATTTAAAGACTATCTATGAAAATCACATCATATTCGTAGCATGGACTTCGTATGAATATCGTAGGATAGACTTCATAATCTCTAGGCTTAAGCTCCACATTACCACTATCGTTTATATAGCATATCTCTCACCTTTTCTCTCATATGAAATCCTCTACGAACATAGACGCGCAACTTTACGGAACATTGGTCATAAGACGTGCATTAAGGCTTATGGACAATCTATAACAATGTCGGGGTGACACAAGGTCGAGAACCCCCGATTACATTATGGAGCATTCATAGGTATTCCACCTCACCTCGAAGGGAATAATGTATAAGGTGAGTGTATACAA
The DNA here is from genome assembly GCF_019175385.1 of Lycium barbarum. NCBI lineage: Eukaryota > Viridiplantae > Streptophyta > Magnoliopsida > Solanales > Solanaceae > Lycium > Lycium barbarum. The sequence continues at coordinate 58,170,425 of NC_083345.1, read as the reverse complement.
CATACGACATCATTAGCGTTATAGGAACGTCATATCACGAACTCTAGAGTCTTTAAGCTCAAGCTTATCATCATCATCATTGGGCTCATAACATATCTCTTATCTCATATAGCTATTCATGATCATAGATTCTTAACTTTCCGGAATATAGAAGATTTATGGAGAGTAAAGAGAAATCATGCTATCATAGGAATCGTATAAGGATTGCCATCTTCGTAGGAATGTCGTTCATGAGCTTTAGGACTCCTAGACTTAGATTCATCATCAATATCATCATGCTCATAACATGTCTCTTTTCTTTATCTTGTGATACCTTTTATAATCGTAGACTCATAGTTTTTGATACGTAGGAAAATCATGGAGAAGGAGGGGACATCATACTATAGGATTCATGCCTTAGAAAGAAGGGACTAGCCTTACATACCTCTTTCGTTTAACAATTTCCATCGCTTGGTTGTTCTCCTTCAATGCTCACATTTCTACCTTCAAGAGAATTCGCATTCACATTAGCTAACCGACTATATGAACGTGCTTACTAAAGCTAAACGTAATTGGGCAGCATTTCCTTTGTTTATACAACCTTTCCCATATTGTATATCAACTCCCAAACATTCATAATAACGTTCACAATATCATAACCATCAATCGTCATTCATCTACATTACCCTCATTTCACAATTCCACTTCAATTCATCCATAATCATGGTCATAGTATACTAGTACGTTTTCTCACATATAATGCTTACCCCATTTCCTTAATATCATTTACAGCATAACCATATTACAACACATAAATAATCATGACTCAATTCAAGCTATTACTCAAAATGACACTATTCCCACATTCATAACCCATTTTTCTATATTCTTCTACGATCCAAGTGTTTCAACTTTTCAATACCTTAAATAACATGTAAATACCATAAAACTTACCTTAGATGGTGTAGGAATGAACCTTGGGTGGAAACTCCTCACTTGAGCAAAACCCTAGTTTCACCTTCCCTTGGATTCCTTGTCTTGGATGAACTTTAATGAGTTTCTTACACTTGATTCACTTGGTTTGATGTAATTGATCACAAATACCCCTTGAATTCTTGTTGGAGAAGTGTAGAGAGATGTTTTAGAGAGAAGGGATGTGAAGGGAAATGAAATGAACTTGGTCCCTTATTAAATACACACAATTCTGTCCCGACCCATTTATACGGACACACATCCGGTCCGTACAATTTATACGGCCCGTATGTGTGACCGTATAATGGTTCCAGTGAACACTTCCCATCTTGGCTAAATATACGACCATACCTACGGTCCGTATCTTTTGTATGGTCCGTATAATGGACCGTACAATCCACAGTTTTCCGAAAATCATTTTTGTCGACTTGTTTGATCTCCAATCCTTATAGAACCTTCTTGACACTTGTTTGGCACCTCATTAACAATCTACGGGACGTTATAACTCGTCACTCGAGCCTCATTGAATCGTCATTAACTCGTTACTAATAAATCCTTTTCCGATACATCTCGTATGTCTTGCCTCTTCTTGGCAAACTTTCTTTTCTTACTTCGAATGTCTTTGAAATATCATTTAGAATCATTGAATGTTCTTTCTTACTCATCAAAACATCGCATACGTCGTACCCTTCGTCAATATATTCACTGTGCATGAACGAAAAAATTTCTGAGGTGTAACATTTAGAAAACCACTTGGCAACGTGTAGTTGATCAAATAAATCATCAATCCTTGGGAGAGGATATTTGTTCTTTATCGTCACCTTGTTCAACTGCCTATAATCAATGAACATTCGTAGAGAACCATCTTTCTTCCTCACAAACAAGACTGGTGCTCCCCACGGCAATGAACTGGGTCTAATAAACCCTTTCTCAAGCAAATCTTTTAACTGTGCCTTTAGCTCTTTCAATTCTACCGGAGCCATTCGATAAGGAGGAACAGAAATAGGCTTGGTGTCCGGCAACACATCAATGGCGAAATCAATCTCTCTTTCGGGAGGAAGACCTGGAAGTTCATCTGGGAATACATCCGGAAATTTATTCACTACCGAAACGGATTGGAAAGTTGGCGACGTTGCTTCGGTGTGATGGACTCGAACTAGATGGTAAATATAGCCCTTGGCTATCATCTTTCTTGCCTTAAGGTAGGAAATAAACCTACCTTTTGGAGATGTTGTATTACCCTTCCATTCAAGTACGGGCTCTCCCGGAAATTGGAATCGAACTACTTTCATTCGGCAATCGACATTAGCATAACATGATGCCAACCAATCCATACCCATAATCACATCAAAATCTAGCATTTCCAGCTCAATTAAATCAACTTTGGTCTGGCGATCACATATCACAATTACATAATTTTTATACATTTATCTAGCTATCACGGGATCACCAACCGGAGTAGATACCTCAAAAGGTTTAATTGGCTCAGGTTTTACCCCAATACGACCAGCAACATATGGAGTAATATAAGAGAAAGTAGAACCCGGATCTATCAACGCATATACATCATGGGAGAATATGGACAATATACCTGTAACCACATCTGGAGAGGACTCAAGATCTTGTCGTCTGGCTAAAGCATACAAATGGGGATGAGTGGCACCTGAAGTCGATGCTACCCCTCTGCTTCTACCTCGACCTGCGGACATCTGGGGAGTCTGCCCTACCAGGCGCACTGAAGAAGAACCAGCTGCTGATCTGTGGGCTGAACCCCACCTCTACCATACCGCGAGGGACAATCTCGCATCAAATGCCCAGTCTGTCCACAAACATAACAAGCATATGTGTCCTGGCGACATGGCCCATAGTGTAATTTCCTGCACCGGCTACATCGTGGAACTGGTGGTCTCCTCTGACTATAATCACCCCCAAACTGAGAACCCAAAGCTCTCAAACTCTAGCCTTGTCCTGAAGGAAAAGAGCGATCAAATCTCCTATCTGCAAATCATGGAGGCGCACTAGTCACCGACTGGCTTGAATATCTAGAATATGTCTGCCTTAATCCCCCTCTGTAATCACTGCCTGCCCCCATAGATCTGGCCCTCTTGCTTTGCCTTCTATCAATATCACGATCACTTCCTTGTGGTTGATGTCGTCCCTCTAAGTTTTGGGCATGGGCTTGTATTCGGGAAATATCCATCCCGTCTTGCAATGAAGCCGTTAAGCAATCTTTAAATAAATGTGGCCCCAAGCCACTCACAAATCTATGTACCCGATCTCCCATGTCGGCCACCATAGTCGGGGCATACCTAGCCAAAGAATTAAATTGAAGACTATATTCCTGGGCACTCATGTTTCCTTGCTTAAGATTTAAAAATCTATCCGCTCTAGCTCGGCGGACCTCGGGTGGCGAATAGTGACGGATGAAAGCATCTACAAACTCTTGCCACACGGGAGGAGGCGCATTCTCCTTTCTCGATGCTATCCAATTTTTATACCACAACACTGCTACATCTCGGAGTCTATATGATGCAAACTCCACGAATTCAGTCTCGGAGGCCTGAATAATCTTCAATGTCCTCAACATCTCATCAATGAAACGTTGCGGGTCTTCATCCGGCTTTGACCCGAAAAACTTTGAAGGATTCAAAATCATAAAATCACGGGCTCTGGTACTAGCTGACCGATCACTTGGGCCCGCATTCTGCCATTGTGCCTGGGCGGCAACCAACTGTGTCAATAAATGAATGGCCTCGGTCACTTGTTTAACCGAAGCACCCGGGGGAGGAATTGGAGCTGAAGCTCCTCCTTGTTCTTCTATATTGGGCGGGGTAGAGGAAGTATTAGATAGGGCCTCATTATGTGACTCACCCTCTTCTACATTCATCGGTGGCTCTCTTTCCACCCGCCTTTTTGTCATAGTCTTGCCCTTCTGGGCGGCTGTAGCTTTTCCTTTTGGCGGTATTTGTGAAATCACAACACACTATTAGGGAGGATAAAATCTTATACACGGCTCTATCGCACGATCTCATAAGAAGAAAGATGGTCATTTTTCCTAAATGCCCTGTAGCCTCTTATTTATTAGCGTGGCGCGCAACACACCATAAACAAAACTCTACTAGACACAGCTCGTAGACACTTCCTCAGACTGAACTGCTCTGATACCATTTTTGTCACGACCCAGCTAGGGGCCGTGACGGGTACGCGGGGCTAACCACCGAGCACCACTCGTTCTACCGCTTATCATACTCATTAAACATTCTTTTATTAAATTCATACTCACATTATAAGAAAATCATCTTTCCTTTGAAAACATGAATACTTTTATATACATAAGCCTTTCGACCATCAAAATAATCTATATACATGATAGCAATCTCGTGAGACCATATAACCCACACTGCGTATCTACGAGCCTCTACTGGAGTGCTAGACATAAGGACAGGACAGGACCCCATCATGCCCAAAATACGCATACATATATACCAAAAGAATAATCAATGGCACCTCCGGAAAATGGAGTGCTCTCAATCAGCTAACAGCTCCTACGAGTCTGGATCAAGCTCACCTCCCTGTCTACCTGTGGGCATGAACACAACGTCCAAAGAAAACGGACGTCAGTACGAACATTGTACTGAGTATGTAAGACAAGAATGAAATAAATATAATAGAAGGATCATGAGCCATAAGAGAAAGATATAACCTGCATGAGTTTCATAGGTGAATACATTTCGTACACATATCGTATATTTATATAATCATGGTACACATGTCATCCCATTACATATATCATCACATCATAATCCTCATCGTTAATGTCACGACCCAGCCCCGTGGGCCGCGACTGGTGCCCTATTTGGACACCCAAACAGACTTACGTATCAGATCGACATATCAAAGATTTATTCAAACTTAACATACGTTATTTTAAACAGATACTGAAAAGAAATATCATCTTAAGCGGTCGCCCATACAGAAACATCATATCAAATCCGGTAGGCTGGCGGAATACACATCGCCCAGATATACACACATATACAAACATATGGGCTGTTTTGGCCATAATAGCAAACGGGACCGCATTAAGACGCATATCATAATCACAACGAACAAACATGACCCATGACCCACATATATGACTACAGGCCTCTACAAATCATGACAGAACATATGACGGGACAGGGCCCCGCCGTACCCAAATAGTCATATATATACAGAATATGTATAACAGAAGATATGTACCAAAAATATGAGCTCCGGATCAAAAGGAGTAATCCAAGTGGCAGAATATGTATCCTATACTGGAGGATCACCAAAACGAACGTCCGTACCTGCGGGCATGAAACGCAGCCCCCAAGGAAAGGGGGTCAGTACGAGATATGTACTGAGTATGCAAAGCATGAAATACAGAAATCCGAATCATAACCGAAGTGAGGAGTACAGGATGTGGATACAGAATTAGTATATCAAAACCTGTGCTGAAAATATATATATATATATATATATATATATATATATATATATATATATATATATATATATATATATATATATATCATGCAAATAAAAATCATGCATAGGGCTCAGGAACGTGGCCACCACTCCGACGCTGGCGCCACAACACATCATACTCCAGAAGGTTTCACAGCTCCGTACAATCCCCGAACATATCGTATCATCATAACATATCACAACACCAGAACATATCATATGCCATATCACATCATAACGCCGTATATAAGCGGTACCCGGCCCTATGGCGAGGTCTCGGGAACCGTAACACATCATACTGTCGAATATACCATAGTGCGCACGATCACAGAACTGGCCCGGGAACCGGCGAATGATATCATAGTAGTAGGCACGAGCGGAGTAGTGCGGAAACCATATGCATATAAATAAATAAGCTTCAAAACTTGATGAACAAATATTTTTACGACATCCGAATGCTCAGAAATCAGTTTCGGGTCAATCGGAGTTAATATACGAAAGTTACAAACTTTTGAAGTACAGAACTTTCTAAAAGCATTTCAGAAGCTCTTTTTGGAAATTCAAGTAACATTTGTATTAGGGGAACTTTCAACCATTACTAAGGAGCAAATCAAATGGAGCCTTTAAGATCATATGTACGTATCAAAATATATGTATCCAAAGCTTTAGCCATATCAAATATTTTTCGGACATTGTTCGGAAACATATCAACTAAAATCTTCAAACATCATAAATGCGTATCGAACCATATGGGATAGCTTACGGAGGTCAAAGATGTTAGCTAGTGGCATCTAAGAGTAGGATTTTCTTTATAAGCATACATATACATTTTTGTTTATTCCAAAAAGGATCATGCCAAAAGAAGGAACGGTAGGCTTTACATACCTCAATCGCCCGCTAATCAATTCCCGAATCAAGTCTCGGGCTCTCCAATATCTACAATAATATTTTCAATTACTAAACATTAGCTACAAGTACTTAGAAATTCAGTTTTAACTAGTACTTGTCCATAGAAATTTCGGCAGCATCTCCCCTGTAAATTCAACATCCCCGAGAATTAAACTCGGCCAAATTCATCAATAACCATACCAACAGTACCAGCAACCATACCAATAACATCAATAATCAATTCAAAACACATTCTAACATTAGTAACCTTCCTTTCAACATAATTCATCAACATTCAATTTAACTACGATTTTTCAAGCCGATATCGACACTTACATATTCACTACCAATTCAAGATCATTCAAGTGCAATTCAAAAGCATTTCATACCATTCTACAAAATATACAACAATCCCACCAAAAACTATAATTCACCCGAAACCTCCAACCTTCGACACAACATTCACAACACATTTTTCATCTTCCAATTTCATCAACAACAACCACAATTTGCACCTTAACCATTCCATTTCCATAATTACATAAATATATAATAAAATCACAAAATTTTCCTACAACAACTTAACAACCAATTTTCATGCCAACTTGAACTAGTATTCTTCCATTTACATCACAAGGCCACCACAACACAATTAACACAATAAATAAAATTTTGTTCATTCCTCTCCATCCACAACAAAATTCGGCCACACACACACATACCCATAACACACAATTTTTCATACCTTACATTCATTTCCATATACTACAACATATATATAAAATTCTTCCAAGACAAAAAGAGTAGAATCTTTACCTTTTTTCAATTTTTCCGCTTGCTAAAAAAAGTACTTTCTTGCCTCAAAATTTATATGCCGTTGAAGAGGGTCTTGAGCTTAGTAAGAATACAAGAAAATTACAATTTTTGAACTCAAGATTGATGGGCTAAAATTTTTCTTTTCTTTTCTTGTGTTGGCCGTATGGCCTTCTTTTGTGATGCTCTCAATTTTGTTTTCTTGAAGCTTCTAAAATGATGACTAAGTAAAGGCCTCTTCTATTTATTTACTAGATTAAGTTTTCCACATGGGCTTGGGCCATTGAAAGTTGGCCGGTCACCCCACAAAATGTTGGGCCTCTCTTTCCTTTTTTTTCTTCATTTATTTTGAGCCCATTTAGATATAAGTCTTATTTTGTAATTCCCGAAAACTAATTTCTAAAATTTCAAATTTCGCCCTTGGCCTTTCTCCATATTTCCACGTCAACATTTCATGGACAACACATATATTAAATAAAATCAAAATATGGCCTTATTTCTTACAAGTCACAATTATTTCAAATTTCCCGAATATGCAAAAATGCGGGATATAACAGTTAACCCGCGTTCGGGTAACTATCATATGCCGCCCACTAGTGGTGATCATGCCCGACCCTCTAGGCTCGGTGTAAACATAGCAGCCCGCCTCAGCGGTGACATGCCCGGCCATCGAGGCTCGGTGGAATCATATGCAGCCCGCCTTAGCGGTGACATGCCCGACCATTTTGGCGGGGTGAAATCATATAATCAATCACAAATTCATCATTTTTACACATCTCATAGGCATAACATAATCTTACATTATTGATCGTCTCATAGACATATCATGACTTAGCATCATTATGCATTTATCATTAAGAGCATACATTAGACTTTCAAGGCAACTATGTCTATGTCGGGGTGACATAAGGTCGTGAGCCCCCGATTATATTATGGAGTAATCATCAATATCACATCTCACCTTGAAGGAACTAACAATTTAAGGTGAGTGTGCGCAAAGAGAAGCATCGATGAAACCATACTTTGAATTATTAGCTTCATGGACACCTTATTACACACTAGGATTTCTCATACTTATGCTCATCATCATCATTATCATGCTCGTATCGTATTTCCTTTCTTAATCATGTGCGTATGTAATTTGGTGTATTTACGGACTCATAGTCTCCATCGTATAGGATGATCATGGAAAACTTGAAAGATTCATGCCTTTGAAGAAAGGGATTAGCCTTACATACCTTTTACGTTTAACTAATCTATCGCTTGCTTGTCCTCCTTCAATATCCACGTTTTTACCTTCAAGAGAGAATTCACAATATCATTAGTTAATCGACTATAAGAACGTGTTACTATTTCTAGGGAAAATTGGGCAGCATTTTCTTTGTTTGTATTACTTCCCCATATTATACATCAACTCCCAAACGTTAATAACAACATTCACAATATAGCAACAACAACCATCATTCAGTTGCATCGCCCGCATTTCACCATTTCACTTCAAATTCTCCATAATCATGGTCATCGTTTACTATTACGTTCTTTCATATATAATACTCATCCCATGTTCTAAATGTCATTCATAACATATTTACAATCTCAACATATCCATATTCATGATTCATTCCAACTACTACTCAACAATGATACTATTCACACATTTATGACCCATTTTCTATACTCTTCTACAATCCAAGTGTTTCAACTTATTAATACTTCAAACATCATGAAAATACCATAAAACTTACCTTAGATAGTTTAGAAACAAGCCTTGAATGGAAATACTCTTCTAGCACCAAAATCCTATTTCGCTTCTCTTGGGATTTCTTGGCTTGGATGACTTTAATGGGTTTCACACTCTTGATTCTTGTTGGTTTGATGAAGTTGATCATCAATTTCCTTTGGATTCTTGTGGATGAAGAGTGGAGAGAATATTCTAGAGGTTTCTTGACTTGTGGAGTGAAAATGAAATGAAAATGAAATGAGAGAGAGATCCCTTATATTTATTCAAAACCTATCCCGACCAGAACATACGGACCTGTTACACCTCGGAAATTTTTCCGTACTTGTGTGATGAGTAGAACAATGAAGGGCTTGAGTGTATGACGTTTTATTAAGTCGGGAATGGCTAATTATGAATTTTTGGAAATAAGAAGGTGGCGGAAAATTTTCAGCACAGTGGTCGTAAAGGGCACTATACGGCCCGTAAAGTGATTTACGGACCGTATAGTGCAATCGTCCTCCAGCTGTCCAAAAATTTCAAGTTCGGTCAAAGTGTTGAAATGGCTAAAAACGACTTGGAGGACGGCTCGTAAACTGGTTTACGGACCGTAAACCTCGGTCGTAAACTGCCATGTCCCTCAGCCAAACTTTCTGTTTTTGAAATGCTTAAAAACGATCGCGGAGGACGGACCGTAAACCACAATACGGTCCGTAAACTGTGGTTTACGACCACTGTTCATCCCGACGAGAATTCATTAAACATCAGTTTTGAGTTACTAAAAAGGGACTTAAGCCTCATTCCATTTCATTATTCATCCATACAACTCAAGAGACTTCTAGAACTCTCCAAACACTTCATCCACAAAGTTCAAGAGAATCAAGGGAAGACTAAGACCAACTACACTAAATTCATGAAAACAAGTGTAAGAACACATCAAAGGATCATCTAAGTCAAGCAATCCTCAAAAGGGTGGAACTAGGGTTTTGGCTAAGTGAAGTATTTCAAATCAACACTTGTTCAATCATCATTTAAGGTATGTTTCATGACTATACCACGTGATTCAAGGTATTGGAAGACTTAGATACTTAAAATGTAGAAGAACATAGGAATGGGTCATGATTGAGTAAATAATGTCACTATGGAATGGTAGTTGGATGGAATCATAGAAGTTGACGTGTTATGATTATGAATACTTTACAAATGGTGTATAGGTCATGATATAAGTGTTAAACTCAAAGGAAATGCCGCCTAATCTTCTCTAGGGATAACGATGCGTTCTCATAGTCGATTAACTAATGTAATACGAATTCTCTCATGAAGGTGACGACGTGGTATCGAAGGAGAATAAGTGGACAATAACTTAGCTAAACGACAATGTATGTGAGGCTAGTCCTTTCTTTCCAATGGCATGAATCTTATAGTCCGAATTACCATCTTCCCATGAGCTTCTACATTCCAAAAAGTTAAATTTTTATATGAGATAAGTTATACTATATGATGATGTTAGTCCTTGCCTACACTCACCTTATGTACTAGTCCTTTCAAGGTGAGGCAGAATGTCCGTAATTGCTCCATAAAGTAATCGGGGGGTCACGACCTTACGTCACCACGATAGAATAAAGTTGTTCTCAAACCTTACGCATGTGTTATGATAAGATAAGTATTTTAAAATAAGTACATTATTATGACTATTTTATGATAAGCATGGCATGAGCATTGCATACCGGGCCTAGTTGGCCGGGCAGACACCGCTTCGGCGGGCGGCGATACGGATACACCACGACCTTCGGGCGTGGGCAGACACCACTAGTGGGCGGCATGAGATGGTACCCCGGACGCGGGAGGCCTGGACGCGGGCTTATATTATTGATTATCACACCGTCCCGACATAGGCGGGCAGCTTGCATATGATGCATACATGTTACGATGATAAGTATGAGTAAGACAGCATGCATTATTCCATTTATGATTATCGGTCAGACCCATATGCTTTATATTGATGCTCTCATTATATTATTGATGCCTTTCTTCACTGTTCATGCCTCTCATACTCAGTACAATATTCGTACTGACGTCCCTTCTTTGGACGCTATGTTCATGCCCACAGGTAGACAGGGAGGCGAGCTTGGTCCAAATACTTAGGAGCTGTCAGCTGTTGAGAGCACTCCATTGTTCGGAGGTGCTTGTGATTTCTCTTTTTGTACATATGTATATATATTTTCTGGGCATGACAGAGTCTTGTTCCGTCCATTGTATAGTATGTCAGTAGAGGCTCGTAGATGCGTAGTGTGGGTATCATGGTCTCACATCTTTCATCTATATGTGCACTCATTATTTTGATGTACCAAACCTTTCTATATACACAAGTATTTATGTTTCCATATAAGTTATGATCTTTTTCCATGTTTTAAGCATAAATGTGATGATAAGGCATTAATCGAGTAAGGGGGGTAATAGAGCGAGCGGTGCTCGGCGGTTAGCCCCGGGTACCCGTCGCGGCCCCTAGCTGGGTCGTGACAGGACCAGCATACGGTCCGTATATTTTTCACTGACCGTATGTCTGGACCATATGTTTGGTCCAATGAAGTGTGTCATTCTGGGCTGAACCTACGGCTGGACATACGGTCCGTATATTTTATACGGCCAGTATGTCTGGCCGTATAATGTCCAGCTATCCGAGACTTGTTCTCGTCGACTCGTTTGATCTCCAATCCTTATGGAACCTTCTTGGCACTTGTTTAACACCTCAATACCAATCTAAGGGATGTTATTACTCTTCTCTAAGACATCATTATGCCATCATTAACTCGTCGCTTAAAATTCCTACCCGACACATAACATATCCTTTACTTTCTTTGTCAAACTTCTTCCTTTTGGTCAAATGTCTTTGAATCTCGATTAGGATCATCAAATGCTATCTCATACTTATCAATTCATCGTATACGTCGTGCTATTCCCTAGCCTATTCACTGTACATGTCACGACCCAACCCCGTGGGCCGCGACCAGTGCCCTAGCTGGGCACCTATACGTACCCGATACCCAAATTAGCATATTAACAAAATAATATAATAATAATATTAGTGGACGCTACAGAATTTAGCATAAAAAGCAGACTTAGCACACATAGGCCGATAAGGCCATCATAGAACAAGGTATCCCAAACATATGTACAGAACCCACACAGATATATCCACAGACCTCTACAAAACATATCATAATCATAAGACGGGACAGGGCCCTGTCATACCCAGAACAAAGTACATATCCAGATAGCAGTGACAGACTGTACCAAAAGATGGGCTCTGAAGAAGAGAGCGCCCCAAAATAGCAGAAGTGGGATCCTAAACAGATGGATCAGCGAACCTGTCGTCTGTACCTGCGCGGCATGAAAACGCAGCCCCCGAAGGAAGGGGGTCAGTACGAAATATGTACTGAATATGTAAAGCGGAATCATAGAAGTCAAATCATAATGGTTACAGAAAATGAGTACAAAATCCAGAGTGTCAAATGCATATTTCCCAAAACAGACAGAATGTGTACAGAAACATATGTCATATCATATCCGGCCCCTTCCACGGGACTCGGCAGACAGAACGTGGTCACCCTCCCGACACTGGTGCAACAATACAGAGGAATCAGAAAAAAAGGGCGTGGCCCCGTATCATAAAATGTCATATCAGAATGGCCATAACAGATCAGATCAGAATAGGCGGACATGGCACATCATACTCCACAGACCCATGTACGCGTATACCTGCCCCCTCACACCGGGGCGCGGCGAACAATGCAGAGAATCACGCTTGACAACATATCCTGGCCCGGGCTCAGTGTGGGAAACATTGGGACATCCACGAATGGAGTAGTGAGAGACTAATGCAATTTAAAAATATCATAAATGGTTTCAAAGACTCGATGAAGCGTATCAAAGCCAAACAAATCCAATGGAGTCGGACGGAATCAGAACTAATACAATTCGGATATCATAATAATTTACAGGAATATAACCTTCCTGAAGTCATTCCGAGTGTCAAAATAATTTATAAGATTTAATAGAATATTTAAAATAATATTCTTTAAGCGATTAGTAAGGTAATCAAAACATTTCTTTCAAAAATCGCTTAAAAAGTAAGCTTTAGCATATTAGGGGCAAAACCGGAAATAGTGGGACCGCCTCGGGACAAATAAGGCGGCGGGCCCAAATTATGCCCTCTAAGCTTATGGTATCACCTAAAAAGGTTATACAGACATTCTATGACTTTCCAAGTAATTTGGAGCAAAGTTGCATAATTTCAAGAAATAGCGTATCAAAGATGGTTCAATTCTACTGAAGGAAAAATTGAAATTTTGTCTTGCGGATTCCGAGGGCCAAGAGGTCCTTCGAGGCCCGGATCCGACTCTAACACACTAAGGGCATGCCAAGGGAAGAATTGGATTTGCTTTACATACCTTTCACGCTCCTTAAGCCTTTCCAAACTCACTTCCCGTTTCGTCGAAAAACTGCAATTGGTCAAGTTTACCAATTGTGAGTTATTAATGCCATTATTACAACTTTAATCATATTTGGCTACCGAAATTTCGGCAGCACTTCCCCTATACATATGGCACCCCGAGAATTCAACTCGGCTAGAAATCATCAACAACAACCCAAACGACGACATTAACATCAACAAAGAACATTAAGAACACAAATATCCTTCAACAAGACATTTTTCTCACAAGTTGACATAACCTTCATTTCAATCCAAACTTTCACTAATATCAATAATTTCACATTCATCAACAATCAAGATCATCACCATATAGTTCTAGATACATTTCATATCGATTGCCTTAAGATATACACTGGATATACATAATATACAATTTTCCGCCAAAATCCTAACTTATGCAAAACATCAAATCTTTGGCATGCAATTCCATAACAAGTTTCCAACTTCCAAATTCATCAATGATTATCACCATTAACAACCAAATAACTTCATTTCCTTAATGTCGGAAAATCATACTAAAACGACATAAGTTTCTACATTCCAATTCAATACAAACTTATATCATTCTAACTTCATTTCTATGCCAAGCATTACAACAACACTCCAATACACTAAACAAACTTAATCAATTCCACTCCATAGCCAACATACCACACGGCCATATGCTTATTTTTCCATATCAACTAAATTCATCCAACTTTCAATTCCCACATGCATTTCATCACAATCATAACTAGAATATAACATAAATTCAATACAATTTGGCTATACAACATGCATATACACACGGCTACAAGCCATATACCAAACCCACATTGCAAACTTCCATTTCTTCATACAATCAACACATTTCCATATACTACAACACAATCAAAACTTCACAACACAATAAAAAGGTAGAAATTCTTACCTTTTCTTCAAGTCTTCTTCACTTGGAAATATGATCACTTTGGTGATTCTAATGCTCCCCACTCCAATCCAACTATACCAAGTTACAAAGGAACCTTGACTTAGTAGGAAATCAACAAGAAATGAATTTTTGAAGCAATATTTTTGGTACCTAAATTTCCAAGGCAAACCCGAAACCTCTTGCTCTTTTTTTTTCTTTTTTCTTTGTTGTTCTTATCTTCTAATTCCTTAAGTCTTCTATGATATATGTAATTGAAGTGCTTGGTCACATGACCAAGCACATGACCAACTAAAATTGGGCTTGGGTCAAGGCCTAATGTGGCCGGCCATACACCCCTTTTTGGGCCTCACTTACAATTCAATTTTTTAGCCCAATAACTTATGGATCGTATTTTATAATTCCCGAAACTAATTTTCAAAATTCCAAAATTACCCTTGACCTTGTCCCACACTTTCATGACTCTATTCTTTCATGCATAACTCCTACGTTCAACAAAATATCAAATTTGACCTCGTATCTCAAGAATCCATTATTTATCGAATTTTTCCAAACGTGTGAAAACACGGGATATAACAGTACATTAACGGGGAATTTTCCAAGGTGTAACAGTAACACCTTTTATAGATAAAACTTTGAGGCGGTTACCGAAGTCGTCCAAGCAAGAGAAGACACGTGTCCGAAGTCAGAAAGACGTGACATAAAGACACGTATTGTTTCCCGCCTGTTTTCAAAGGGAAGCTTTCTAAGGAAGTCACCGAGGTTATCAACCCACTTCCCGTCACTTCGATGAAATTTCGGTTCGAGAAGTGTGGGGACTATCTGTATACGGTAAAATCGAAGCAATTTGTATATGGTAAAAATCGGAGTAAATATCGCAGTTGTCCGGTGCGAGGTCGGAGAAGAACGAGTTCATTAGCCTTGGGTAAGATCGAAGGGAATGAGCGCCGAGGAGTTGTGAGTCTTTCCAACTAAGTGTAAAAAACCGAGGGCATGTTGATAAGCGCAAAAAACCCGAACCTGAGGGGAAGACACTCGACATAGGCTGGGAGCATCCGTTACGGGCTAGGCTACACGTCACCTAACCGTTCAACCATTTGCGCTGACATTCGTACGGATGTCAGAATATTCGTACGGACGCTGTCATATCCATTTTAGCGTTTTCTTAAAAGGCCTTTTTTAGGGTGTACTAAGGCTCATCTATTTGTAGATATAAATAGTGGTTTACCCCTTTATTTTAGGGCTACCTTTTTACTATTGAATATACTTGTAATCAGAAAAAGAAAGAGAGGAGTTTTATTACTGATTGGCTCGGGCTATAGAAGCAATTTCCAAAACCGAATCAATTCTCGGAGTGTACAATTTGGTTTCTTAAGATTTACTTTCTTTTATTCACCAATATACGTTTATCATTTGAATATTATTACTATACATAACTTATTAATCTAGTTATGTATCCTATAAAACCACTTACAAATTTAATTGTTACCATTTTAAGGGTAAACAATAATTTTCGGCTCATAAGCCTAAGTTATAAACTCATCCAAACGGACTCTTAGTCTTATTAATCAAGCCATGTATCCTATAAAACCACTTACAAATTTAATTGTTACCATTTTAAGGGTAAACAATAATTTTCGGCTCATAAGCCTAAGTTATAAACCCATCCAAACGGACTCTTAGTCTGAATTGCTGACAGGTTTCGGGTGTAAAGTTGGTCCAATCACTTTTACGAAGTCCGAAAGAAAATGGAAACCTTGAAAATTAACCTATGCTAGAATACCATTTACCGTTATAACTGTAAATTGTAATAATACAGCGGGGATGATACGCGGCCTCTTTCTTTGCGTTTGGATCACTTGGTTATTGGCCAAGGGTAACTAGACACATGTCCTTTTAATCCTAACGTGCAAGCCATTTTAACACCTAACGTTATAATAAAATTGGAACCGCCCAACCAACGGTATGTGTCCACATGTATAACATTAGGAACAGGTTGTGGTTATGGAGTTGGCGAGAGAGTAGTTCTACCTCCTACCCTTTGATTTTAGTAAGAATGGGGGTACATGTGACCCTCATTCCACCTGTCTCATATATCCATTGTGCTTTCCACAATAGCAAGTCACATGCTGGGCCGCGTCACCTGGTGAAATGTCCATTTTGCTTTGCTTAGTTGGACACCTAAACTACGAATGGGTGTATGGCACGTAGGATAGACATAATAACAACGGTGGGAAAGGGAAAAGTATGTCATCGGCCTTTGAAGCGGTAAACACGGAGGCTTGTGAGTGTAGAAATGGGCCAAAGTGTTTCGCTTTCCTCGTCTCCGCCCGCTTCTGTTTGAAAAATAAGTATTCCTTGTTTCATGATGTTTTTATTTATTATTTTACTTCAAAATAAGTTTTGTTTTCTAAAATTTTATTCTTATTTCAATAAATGACGTTATAAATAATCAAAAAATTATTAAAGAGCTACTTCATTTTTAAGGTATTCAATTAAGCATAGATTAGTGAAAATACTTTTTGGTTTCTAGGATTGAGTATTTTTCTTAATGAGTGTGTCTAAACTAAAAATCACCACTTATTATGAAATGAAAGGAGTATATAAATATATTAGTATTGAATTTGACAACTGTGTGAGACTCCACGAATCTTATCCGTAACCAACGGAAATATGTTTCTCCTTTATTTGAATTCTGAGATTGACCCCTTGGAATTAGGATAAGGTTTTGAAGCGTCAACTTTAGGACAATGTTTCCGTCAACTAATAATAATAGTAAGAATTAAAATGACTTCTACTTACTAGCATTTAAACAATGATTCGATAGACAATATTGACCAAACTCTACTGTTGAGCGATAGTCGTTTGTTAACGGCAGAATTTACCAACCATAAATATTTGTTCTAAATGTTCCAAATTGTTATAACAATCCGGAACTGATATTCGACCCAAAATATTTGAATCAAGATCAAGTAGTTGGTATCCCCATGCTAAGCTTATCAAGAGGAAAGTAAGGAATCAAAATACCTTAATTTTACTTAAACAAAAAAAAAAGAGGTTTCATTTTGGTGGCTGCATGGAGTGGACTTTATGCATTTTGCCAGCAGCCTTAAAGACAACCTGAAAAACATAATCTTCTTTTTAGGAAACAATCTTTTACGGAGTGCCAGTCGTTAGCTACGCTTATTTGTCATACATTACCTTTACGTTAAACAGAAAGGAATGAAAACGTTAGCCGCAATATTGGAATAAATTATCAATGTCTAGATCTCCAAACCAAAATCACAAACGTAAAATTTTCAATTGTTGGGCGCAAAATCTTTTTCCCATACATCACGGGCATGTCCCTTCGGGGACATCCGATCAAAAACAAAAAAAAAATACATCACGGGCATATTATGCCGTTTTCAGCCCTTTGAAGGAGTAGGACTTAGGGAGGAATTGAGAGTTAGGAATGTCCCGGGTATACTCATAATTGAATTTTTTTGACCGAAATAAGTCATTATTTAAATCAATTTATCAAAATAATACATTTTTTAAAAAATACAAAATTAGAATAAACGTATTTCGTAGTAATGTATTAGACATTATTTTATTCAAAAAAACTAACGGGCAAAAAAGTTAGTACTTGACGGCGTCAAAGGATAATACGTACTTGTGAGTAACTTTTTATCCTTAATACGTAACTGAGTGTAACGACTCTAAGAATCGAGGCACGGACAACTTCTCACGACCCAACCCCGTAGGCCGTGACTAGTGCCCGAATTGGACACTCATATTGCCTGTTAACTGTAATCATTTATAACTAGCATGTCATGAACTTATTTGTATAAAAAGGCAGGGCGTTATTTTAAAGCTGTCACGATTCTGTATGTCATAAGCACCTGTCTCCTGAGGAGTTACCATTTTCAACAACAACATATATTTATATATACGCAAGCCGACAAGGCTGCCATTACACGCAACATTCCAAACATACATACTTATACAAGCCGCCAAGGCTGCCATCACGAATGGGTACGCCCCAAACATAAGTCATGTTCATACAACGCAACGGCAACTATACATAGACCCACATAGATGTCCACAGACCTCTAAGAGTAGTGATAGTATCATATGACGGGACAGGGCCCCGCCGTACCCCGAATAAACACATACATATACGATAAAAGGGAGTTATACCACAAGCTAGGCTCCGGAACAAAGGAGCACTTCAAAGTAGCTGAATAAGTATCCTAAGCTGGCGGATCTCCAAAACGAGCGTCTGTACCTGCGGGCATGAACGCAGCCCCCCGAAGAAAGGGGGTCAGTACGGAATATGTACTGAGTATGTAAAGCATGAGATATAGTAATGGACTCATACTGAGACAAGGTGTATAGGACCTAATGCAACAAACAAAATTTCATAAAATTTACCTTTGAACATATTTCATCTGTATCATTCTCATTTCAATATCAATGTAGAGTGTTGTAATCAAAGCTGCATAGTCATTATGTATATAACATATATAACGTGTCCCGGCCCTTTAGTAAGGGACTCGGTAATTAAAATCATAGCATCATAAACATAAACAAATACGTGTCCCGGCCCTCTAGTGAGGGACTCGGTAATAGGGAATTTGCCCTCCTGGCCACCATCTCCATATCGTCATGTCATCATATCATCACATCATCAAATCATCATATCATCACATCATCATATCATCATATGTATATATATATATATATAACGTGTCCCGGGCCTCTAGTGAGGGACTCGGTGATTAATTTAGTAAATATGCGCACGAGAACGTGTCCTGGCCCGGGACTCAGTGAAGGATATAGCGGTAAGCACGAGCAGAATAATAAGCAACCACATATACGCAATTCATCTCTTGAGACTCAATAGATAAGCAACTAACCAGCTCTAAAGTATTGGGATAATAATCATATTCAATTCTTTTCAACTCTTATTATAAGTTATAGCAAGGAACGTGTTACACCTCAGAAAAAAAAAATTGAGTCCATGAAATAATTCTGCTGGTGAACAGTAGACGCGGAGGAACAGTACCATGAACAGTAAAAATCAGAGACTAAAAAAACGAAAAAAATCTGATTTTTTTTCATTTTCTACCCCTCTCTCTCACTCTAAACTCTCTCTAAACCCTCCCCAAACCCTCCTAAAAGCTCTCTAAATCTTTCAAGTTGAAATCCTCCAAATCAAAGCAAGATTTCATCTTAGGAAATTGGAAACTAGTTAGGAAAGGATTATAGTATTTGGTGCTTGATGTGTGGCTGATTATTGAAGCTTGGAGCTAGGATTTTAGTTGAGTTTTCTGGGCAATAAGGTATGTAATATACTCTATTCTTGTTAATTAAGTTATTCATGGGAGAATTCCCTAGTTTAAAGTGAAGGGAATTATGTTATGAAGTCATAGATTAGTTGGTTCATATGGTTGCCTTGAGGGTTGTTTTTTTAATTGGAACTTTGAGAGATTTCTAGGTGCTTATATTGCTATATGAGGTTGTTGATATTGTTGTTGATGTTGTTGATAAGTTGTTGTTCTTGAATTTGGGAGAATAAAGTGTATAAAGATATTGTATACAAAGCGTATACCGGGCTGTTTTTTTGCCGATATTTGGGGCTATTTTATGTAATTTTCGTGGCTGTTTTGTGACAATATTTTGGAGCGGTTTTATGTAATTTTCGTGGTTATTTTGTGACTATATTTTGGAGCTGTTTGGTATAATATTTGTGGCTGTTTTGCGATGATATTTTGGGGACTGTTTTATAGTCGTTATGGACTGTTTTGTGGACTGGAATATCGGGGGATTGGCTGTAGTTGTTGTTGTTATATTATGGATATACAGAAATAAGGAAGTGTATACAAGCATTGGCATCCGAATGCATGTTGGGCTGTTTTGGGAGTAATCTAAGAATGGATTTAATCCTAGTTTGATATGAAATTGTTGGTATTGTTGTTGTTGGTATTTTGATTGATGTTTGGCTAAGTTGGAATTTCGAGGATTGCTAAGTTTACAGGGGAAATGCTGCCCAATTTTCTCTAGAACTTACGATGCGTCCTTATAATCTATTAACTAATGTTAATACAAATTCTCCCGTGAAGGTAACGACGTGACATTGGGGGAGAGCAAGTGAACGATAACATAGCTAAACGACAAAGGTATGTGAGGCTAGTCCTTTCTTTCTAATGGCATGAATCCTATAGCATACGTTCTTTTCCTCTTCATGAGTTCCTATTTTCCGGAAAGCTAGAAGCCTAAGTCCATAAATGTCTATATAAGATAAGAGATAAGAGATATGATATGATGATGCCATATTGATAATGATGCTATTTATTTCTTACACTCACCTTATGTACTAATTCCTTCAAGGTGAGGCAGAATGTCAATAATTGCTCCATAATGAAATCGGGGGATCACGACCTTACGCCACCCCGACAGAGTATAGTTGATCTTGAGTCTTATGCATGTACTATGATAAGCATATTGTGATAAGCATATTATTACAAGTATTTTTGATGAGCATGTCATGATCATATTACACCGCGCCTAGTTGGCCGGGCAGTCACCGCCAAGGCGGGCAGCTATACGGATACACCATGACTTTTTGGCATGGGCAGACACCACTAGTGGGCGGCATGAGATGGTACCCCGGACGCGGGAGGCCTGGATGCGGGCTAATGTTATTGATTATTACATCGTTCCGATATGGACGGGCAGCTTGCATATTATGCATATATGAAATTATGATGAGTATGAGTAAGACAGCATGCATTACTTCTTTTATGATTGTCATTCAGATTTAGATGTTTCATATTGATGTTCACATTATATTAGCACTGTCTTTCTTTATTATTTATGCCTCTCATACTCAGTACAATGTTCGTACTGACGTCCGTTTTCTTTGGACGCTGTGTTCATGCCCACAGGTAGACAGGGAGGGGAGCTTGGTTCAGACCCTTAGTAGCTGTCAGCTGATTGAGAGCACTCCATTGTCCGGAGGTGCTTATGATTCTTCTTTTGGTATATATGCATATTTTGGGCACGACGGAGTCTTGTGCCGTCTATATGTTTAGTATGTCAGTAGAGGCTCGTAGATACGCAGTGTGGGTCAGATGGTCTCACAAGATGTTATTATTATGTATATATTATTTTGATGGCCGAGAGGCAAATGTATATAAGTATTTATGTTTCTATATAAAATATGATTTTCCTACAATTCGTGTATAAAATTGGTAAAAGGGCATTAAATGAGTAAGATGAGTATTAGAACGAGTGGTGCTCGGTGGCTAGCCCCGGGTACCCGTCACGGCCCCTAGCTGGGTCGTGACAGAACGTTTCAACTTTCATGTACATGTATCAATTTCCATGATGTAGTTTTTGAAAGTCAAGTATGCTTCTGTTCATGCCATTCTTTTAAGAGTAAGAACTTCTATACATCATTCATTAGTCAATCATGTAGTAGGCTCGTGACAATAGCATTAAGGAAGTATAGAATCAAAAGTCATGCATGGAGCTAGAGAATAGAATTTACCCCCAAGGTTCATATCATTTCATACTTACGTCTAGGACATGCCAAAAGAAAGAAAGAATATGCTTTACATACCTTTAGCGTTTAGTCGTATTATAACTTGTACTTGCTGCCCAAAACACTTATCCTATATCAAGATATCAAGAGCTACAATTAGTCTACAAAGGAATTTAATACGTATTTTGATGCTCACAATCCCTTTCTAACATTTAAACGACGTTTCGTTCGCATTCAAACCCACTAGTGCCACAAGCTAACATTGCTAATCATTCTTTCATATATCAATCCAAACTTGTTTAACATGACTTAGGGGACTTTGGACAGCTTGCACATCATTCAAATCAGTCCCAAACTCACGGCCAAACAACACATACCACAATACCATTTTCACTTAGCAATTTTCCAGATTTAACTTACAACGGCGACAACACGTTTAATAACATTACTTTCACGATTCTTGGAACTGTTTTAGCATCATTTTTATTCTTACAACAGCCCACAAACCATTTCAATTTCAACTTGAATCATTGCACTTCACTTTCACTATATGTTCATAACAACATTCAACATTCAATATACACTAATTCACTTCTAACCTTAAAACAGTCCACGGTTTTGGGCTGCTTGTATACTTCAACATGATTCGTTTCTTTAACACCTCAATTCACATATTCAATATGCATACAATACACCACAATGTCCATAACAACAACAATCAAAACTTGGCACAAAACAGTCCACAAACTCCCCTAAAACAGTCTCCTTAAACGGCTTCCACACAATTACCACATCTTCATGATTTTCATCCATTCATCCAAACCACAACACATTCAATCCATTTCAAATATATGTACAAGAAGATTAAACATGATTCCATTAAGTCTACACGGCTCATTTCAATTTTTAAGAAAAACAGTCCAGTACAAATATGCAACATCATAAACAAGCTTCTACAATCTTTGTTCATTTACATATGTTGACACACATTCACTCCATCAACAATACATGCAAAATGAGACCAACCATGGCTTCACCAAGCTCACGGCTCACTCTCAAGTTCAACCACAACAACAATCCAACAACAACATGCATGAATTATACATTCAAATCATCATGCACCACAAGAACAATGATCATTCTTACCTTACAACTTGTTCTTCAACCTTGGCCGAATCTTCAACCCTATTGAAATGCTACACCTCCTTGTTTCTTTCCAACAACTACTACACGTTCTTATGCACTTGATGAGGAGTTGATTTGATGGAGAAACTGATTTTTTTTGGAGCAATTTCACCCCACCACTCTCGGCTAGCTCTAGGCCGAGAGCTTCTCTCTCTAACACTATATTTTCCTACACTTTGTAATGTTGAAATGATGTAGTGAGTTGATGAATAATCAGATTTTTACCTTATATATGGGTTACAAGGTTTGGACAAGTGTCCCACTCAAGTTTTTTTGGGTCAAGAATCTTTGACCATTTCACTCAACTACACGGCCAAACATGGCTTAAAATAATGGACTGATTTTTGTTCCCAATCCCACTAATAATCTAATCATGATTAATTTAATCCCAATTTCCCATTAATACTTCCATGCCAAACGAAATTTGTAGGTAATTTGTGACTTGAAACGAAGCCGGAAGTTAAAGTCTCTACTTCGTATCTTAAGATAGTCTTGTCTTTAACTTGTCGCGTTTATTTTCAAACGTCCCAATGTATGAAAATATGGGTTATAACATCCTCCCCCCCTTTAGAACATTCGTCCTCGAATGTCGATTTTCATCCCGTCGGGTTCTATAAGAGTCTTGGGAAGGGTTTTCCTTATCGCTAACATATAAATTGAGCAGACAATTAATACAATCAAGTAAGGGAGTTTAAATTACCTGTAGGCGTGGAAAACAAGTGAGGATATCTCTTTTTCATCTCCTCTTCGGCCTCCCAAGTCATCTCCTCCCTATTATTGTTCCGCCACAACACTTTAACCGAAGCCACGTCTTTAGTTCGCAGCCTTCTGATTTGTCGATCAAGTATAGCTATAGGCTGCTCTTCGTATGATAGCTCTTCTATTACCTGGACATCATCTGCCGGAAACACCCTAGAAGGATTGCCTATATACTTCCGAAGCATTGACACATGGAAGACCGGATGTACTGCTTCTAAATCCGCTGGTAAATCTAGCTCGTAGGAAACTTGGCCTACCTTACGGATAACCTGATAAGGTCCAATGTATCTCGGGCTCAACTTCCCTTTCTTGCCGAATCTCATAACACCCTTTATGGGTGACACCTTCAAGAACACCCAGTCGCCAACCTGAAACTCAAAATGTCGACGTCGATTATCTGCATATGACTTCTATCGACTCTGGGCTGCCAGTAATCTTTCCTGAATAAGCTTCACCTTATCCACAGCCTGCTGAACCATATCCGGGCCTATCAGCTTAGTTTCACCCACGTCGAACCAACCTATCGGGAATCTGCACTTCCTGCCATACAGAGCTTCGTACGGTGCCATCTGAATGCTAGAATGGTAGCTGTTATTATAAGAAAACTTGATAAGTGGCAAGTGATCATCCCAGCTGCCCCTGAAATCAATGACACAGGCCCATAACTTATCTTGTAGCGTCTGAATGGTACGCTCGGCCTGTCCGTCAGTCTGAGGATGAAATGTTGTGCTGAGACTCACTTGTGTCCCCAATCCCTCCTGGAAGGATCTCCAGAAATTAGCTGTAAACTGGGCCCCTCTATCCGAGATAATAGCTGTGGGAACTCCATGAAGTCTCACTATCTCCTTAAGATACAATCTGGCATAATCCCCAGCTGAATACGTAGTCCTGACTGGAAGAAAGTGGGCTGATTTTGTCAGTCTATCAACAATAACCCAGACAGAGTCATACTTCCGTGGAGTGCGTGGGAAACCTGTGACGAAATCCATATTAATTACCTCCCATTTCCAGGTTGGAATTTCCATCTCCTGCAATAGCCCTCCAGGCTTCTGGTGCTTTATCTTGACCTGTTGGCAATTCGGACACTGGGCCACAAATTCTGCTATGTCCTTCTTCATACCATCCCACCAATACAAACACCAAGGTCATGATACATTTTTTTCGATCCTGGGTGAACAGAATAACGAGCATAGTGTGCTTCCCCCATTACCTGCTGCCGTAATCCTGCAACCTCAGGTACACATAATCCGTCTTTGTATCGTAGTACTCCATCAGATGACATCTTGAATGGGGTCTCGTCCTTCTGAAGTGTTTTGTCTCTGTAATGTACAAAGATAGGATCCTCATATTGATGCTTCTTCACCTCTTCCACAATAGAGGACTTAGCAACACCTCGCACCAAAATTTTACCATCATCAGAATCAGCCAAACGAACTCCAAGACTAGCTAGCTGATGAATATCACGGACTATCTCTTTCTTTCCTGGCTGCACGCCTGCCAAACAAGCCATAGATTTACGGCTGAGTGCATCTGCCACAACGTTAGCCTTTCCTGGGTGATATAGAATATCGACATCATAATCTTTCAGTAACTCTAGCCATCTCCTTTGTCGCAAATTCAACTCCTTCTGCTTAAAGATATACTGGAGACTTTTATGGTCTGTATAAATATCCACATGTACGCCATATAGATAATGTCTCCATATCTTCAAAGCATGTATCACCGCCGCCAGCTCCAGGTCATGTGTAGGAGAATTTCTTTCATGCTTCCTGAGCTGTCGGGAGGCATAGGCTATAACTCTGCCGTGCTGCATCAACACGCAACCCAACCCATCACCGGAAGCATCACAATAAATAACATAGCCATCTGGCCCTTCAGGAAGAGTTAGAACTGGAGCTGTAGTCAACTTATCTTTCAATAATTGGAAACTCCGTTCACAGGCATCGGTCCACTGGAATTTTGCTGCTTTCTGTGTTAGCCTTGTTAAGGCGCTGAGATAGAAGCAAACTTTTCCACAAATCTCCTGTAATACCCTGCCAGCCCCAGAAAGCTACGTACCTTAGTAGGCGTCGTAGGTCCAGGCCAAGTCTTGAATGCCTCAATCTTCTGCGAGTCTACCCGAATACCGTCTGCTCCAACAATATGCCCCAGAAATGCTACAGAAGTCAACCAGAATTCACATTTAGAAAACTTAGCATATAACTTCTGGTGCTGGAGGACCTTAAGTACTGTCCTCAAGTGATCTGCATGCTCTCCTTCCGATCGTGAATAGACCAGAATATCATCAATAAATACAATCACGAACAAGTCGAGGAATGGCTTAAACACCCTGTTCATCAAGTCCATAAATACTGCTGGAGCATTAGTCAACCCAAAAGACATCACTTTAAACTCGTAATGCCCGTATCGGGTCCTAAATGCAGTCTTCGGAATGTCTGCTTCCCTTACCCGCACTTGGTGATAACCTGACCGCAAGTCTATCTTTGAAAAACATCTAGCACCCTGCAACTGATCAAATAAATCATCAATCCTGGGGAGGGGATATCTGTTCTTTATTGTGACTTTGTTCAACTGCCTATGATCAATGCACATCCGCAGCGACCCATCCTTCTTTCGTACAAATAATACCGGTGCGCCCCAAGGTGATGTACTGGGTCTAATAAAGCCCTTTTCTAACAAATCTCTCAGTTTCTCCTTCAATTCTTTCAATTCTGCAGGTGCCATTCTGTAAGGAGGAATAGATATGGGCTGAGTGTCTGGCAGTACATCTATAGTGAACTCTATCTCACGCTCAGGAGGAAGGCCTGGAAGTTCCTCTGGAAACACATCTGGAAATTCATTAACTACCGGGACTGACTGAAGAGTCGGTGTTTCTGCTTTCAAGTCATGCACACGAACCAGATGATAAATACAGCCCTTTCTAACCATCTTCCTTGCCTTGAGGTATGAAATAAACTTACCCCTCGGCGATGCTGTATTCCCCCTCCATTCTATAATTGGTTCCCCTGGAAACTGAAACCGAACTATTTTTCCTCTGCAATCAACGTTAGCATAACAAGAAGCTAACCAGTCCATCCCCATAATAACATCGAACTCAGTCATGTCTAGTTCTATCAAATCTGCCTTGGTGCAGTGATTACATATGACCACCGAACAATCCTTATACACTAATCTGGCTAAAACAAAATCCCCTACTGGTGTAGCTACCTCAAATGGTTCTATAGATTCAGATTTTATTCCAATTTTACTAGCAACAAAAGGGGAAATATATGATAATGTGGAGCCTGGGTCTATCAATGCATATACGTCTCGGGAGAAAATCGATAGTATACCTGTGACTACATTTGGAGATGCCTCCTGATCCTGTCTGCTGGCTAAAGCATATATGCGGTTTGAAGGACCGCCAGAACTGGAAGCCCTCCCACGGCCTCTGCCACGGCCTGATGGTGTCGGAATACCCTGCCCCATAGGGCGCATAGCCACCGAAGAAGAAGAACCCGCAACTGATCCCGTAGGCTGAGCTGGGCCACCTGTACCACCCCCAAATCGACACTCCCTCATAGTATGGCCCTGACGGCCGCAAGAGAAACAAGCACCAGTAATAAGACGGCATTCCCTTGGATGGCGTCTGCCACATCGAGGACATGGAGGTATAGGTGGTCTCATCTGGCCTTAATTCCTGTGCATCTGATAACCTGAAGTCATGGAGCTTTGACCATCTCCCGAATGCCCCGTGTTATCAAACCTGCTGCCAGTAAATCGTGAAGGTGCACTCCGTGCAGGCTGGGAAGGGTATCTGCTATACTGCTGTTGGGGCTGCCTGCCCCGACAGTCACCAGAAGAGTACCCCGCTGATCTCGCTCTCTTATGCTGACCCCTGTCCTGCTCCCTATCAAATCGACGGCCTCTCTGTCGTTCCTCAACCCCCTGTGCATATGCTTGCACTCGAGCGATATCTATGCCGGGCTGAGAAGCCATTGCCATACAACCATCAATCAAGTAATTATCCAGCCCCATTACGTAACGATGCACCCTGTCTGCCATGTCAGCTACAATAGTGGGCGCATACCTAGCCAGTGAATCAAACTCGAGGCTATAATCTCGAACACTTCTGCCATTCTGCCTCAGGTGTAGAAATCTGTCAACTCTGGCTCGCCTCATCTCCGGAGGCAGGAAATGACCCGGAAAAGCCTCTACGAACTCGTCCCATACTGCTAGTGGAGCATCCTCACCCCTGGACAACTGCCAGGACTCATACCAATTAACTGCCACATCCCGCAACCGATATGAAGCCAATTCGACCGACTCAGTCTCGGAAGATTTAGTCACCTGCAACGTACGCAGCATCTGTCGAATAAACTCCCGTGAATCCTCTGCGGGCTTTGATCCATAAAAATCTAGGGGGTTACAAGTCAGAAAATCACGGACCCTCAAACTATCGTGTCTGCCCGCATAATCACCTCCTAACCCGCGTCTGCGAGCCTGCCCCGCCACCAACCTGGTCAATAACTGTACTACGTCACGCATAGCCCTGTCCTCCGCCCCAAGCTGGGGAGTTGGAGGCTCGGGTGCTGGAGCCTCAGGAGCTGGTGGTAATTCTATCTCCTGATCTGCAGCTGCTGCTGCCCTAGGCTCCTCTGATAATGATGGTGTGGCGAAGCTCGCTGACTGAAGCCTAATCTCAGGCACATATTGGGAATAAGCTCTAGTGACCCTCCGGGTCCCACTGGTCTCTCCAACTACCGCTTTGCCCTTCTGGGCAGCTGTTGCCTTCTTTGGAGGCATCGCTGTAAACATAACAATCTGTTAGGGAAAGATTATCCTGATAATACAGCTCTATCGCACGATCTAGAATGAGAAGGAAAGATGACATCCTAATGTCCTGTAGCTTTCTGTTTATAAACGTGGTGCACAACACATCGATAAACAAGACTCTACTAGACACGGTCTGTAGACACTCCGAGGATTTAACCGCTATGATACCACTTTTGTCACGACCCAACCCCGTAGGCCTTGACTAGTGCCCGAATTGGACACTCATATTGCCTGTTAACTGTAATCATTTATAACTAGCATGTCATGAACTTATTTGTATAAAAAGGCAGGGCGTTATTTTAAAGTTGTTCTGTATGTCATAAGCATGTGTCTCCTGAGGAGTTACCATTTTCAACAACAACATATATTTATATATACGCAAGCCGACAAGGCTGCCATTACACGCAACATTCCAAACATACATACTTATGCAAGCCGACAAGGCTGCCATCACGAATGGGTACGCCCCAAACATAAGTCATGTTCATACAACGCAACGTCAACTATACATAGACCCACATAGATGTCCACAGACCTCTAAGAGTAGTGATAGTATCATATGACGAGACAGGGCCCCGCCGTACCCCGAATAAACACATACATATACGATAAAAGGGAGTTATACCACAAGCTAGGCTCCGGAACAAAGGAGCACTTCAAAGTAGCTGAATAAGTATCCTAAGCTGGCGGATCTCCAAAACGAGCGTTTGTACCTACGGGCATGAACGCAGCCCCCCGAAGAAAGGGGGTCAGTACGGAATATGTACTGAGTATGTAAAACATGAGATATAGTAACGGACTCATACTGAGACAAGGTGTATAGGACCCAATGCAACAAACAGAATTTCATAAAATTTGCCTTTGAACATATTTCATCTGTATCATTCTCATTTCAATATCAATGTAGAGTGTTGTAATCAAAGCTGCATAGTCATTCTGTATATATAACATATATAACGTGTCCCGGCCCTTTAGTAAGGGACTCGGCAATTAAAATCATAGCATCATAAACATAAACAAATACGTGTCCCGGCCCTCTAGTGAGGGACTCGATAATAGGGAATATGCCCTCCTGGCCACCATCTCCATATCGTCATGTCATCATATCATCACATCATCAAATCATCATATCATCACATCATCATAACATCATATGAATATATATATAACGTGTCCCGGCCCTCTAGTGAGGGACTTGGTGATTAATATAGTAAATATGCGCACGAGAACGTGTCCTGGCCCGGGACTCAGTGAAGGATATAGTGGTAAGCACGAGTAGAATAATAAGCAACCACATATACGCAATTCATTTCTTGAGACTCAATAGATAAGCAACTAACCAGCTCTAAAGTATTGGGATAATAATCATATTCAATTCTTTTCAACTCTTATTATAAGTTATAGCAAGGAACGTTTCAGCTTTCATGTACATGTATCAATTTCCATGATGTAGTTTTTTAAAGTCAAGTATGCTTCTGTTCATGCCATTCTTTTAAGAGTAAGAACTTCTATACATCATTCATTAGTCAATCATGTAGTAGGCTCATGACAATAGCATTAAGGAAGTATAGAATCAAAAGTCATGCATGGAGCTAGAGAATAGAATTTACCCCCAAGGTTCATATCATTTCATACTTACGTCTAGGACATGCCAAAAGAAAGAAAGAATATGCTTTACATACCTTTAGCGTTTAGTCGTATTATAACTTGTACTTGCTGCCCAAAACACTTATCCTATATCAAGATATCAAGAGCTACAATTAGTCTACAAAGGAATTTAATACGTATTTTGACGCTCACAATCCCTTTCTAACATTTAAACGACGTTTCGTTCGCATTCAAACCCACTAGTGCCACAAGCTAACATTGCTAATCATTCTTTCATATATCAATCCAAACTTGTTTAACATGACTTAGGGGACTTTGGACAGCTTGCACATCATTCAAATCAGTCCCAAACTCACGGCCAAACAACACATACCACAATACCATTTTCACTTAGCAATTTTCCAGATTTAACTTACAACGACGACAACACGTTTAATAACATTACTTTCACGATTCTTGGAACTGTTTTAGCATCATTTTTATTCTTACAACAGCCCACAAACCATTTCAATTTCAACTTGAATCATTGCACTTCACTTTCACTATATGTTCATAACAACATTCAACATTCACCATACACTAATTCACTTCTAACCTTAAAACAGTCCACGGTTTTGGGCTGCTTGTATACTTCAACATGATTCGTTTCTTTAACACCTCAATTCACATATTCAATATGCATACAATACACCACAATGTCCATAACAACAACAATCAAAACTTGGCACAAAACAGTCCACAAACTCCCCTAAAACAATCTCCTTAAACGGCTTCCACACAATTACCACATCTTCATGATTTTCATCCATTCATCCAAACCACAACACATTCAATCCATTTCCAATATATGTACAAGAAGATTAAACATGATTCCATTAAGTCTACACGGCTCATTTCAATTTTTAAGAAAAACAGTCCAATACCAATATGCAACATCATAAACAAGCTTCTACAATCTTTGTTCATTTACATATGTTGACACACATTCACTCCATCAACAATACATGCGAAATGAGACCAACCATGGCTTCACCAAGCTCACGGCTCACCCTCAAGTTCAACCACAACAACAATCCAACAACAACATGCATGAATTATACATTCAAATCATCATGCACCACAAGAACAATGATCATTCTTACCTTACAACTTGTTCTTCAACCTTGGCCGAATCTTCAACCCTATTGAAATGCTACACCTCCTTGTTTCTTTCCAACAACTACTACACGTTCTTATGCACTTGATGAGGAGTTGATTTGATGGAGAAACTGATTTTTTTGGAGCAATTTCACCCCACCACTCTCGGCTAGCTCTAGGCCGAGAGCTTCTCTCTCTAACACTATATTTTCCTACACTTTGTAATGTTGAAATGATGTAGTGAGTTGATGAATAATCAGATTTTTACCTTATATATGGGTTACAAGGTTTGGACAAGTGTCCCACTCAAGTTTTTTTGGGTCAAGAATCTTTGACCATTTCACTCAACTACACGGCCAAACATGGCTTAAAATAATGGACTGATTTTTGTTCCCAATCCCACTAATAATCTAATCATGATTAATTTAATCCCAATTTCCCATTAATACTTCCATGCCAAACGAAATTTGTAGGTAATTTGTGACTTGAAACGAAGCCGGAAGTTAAAGTCTCTACTTCGTATCTTAAGATAGTCTTGTCTTTAACTTGTCGCGTTTATTTTCAAACGTCCCAATGTATGAAAATATGGGTTATAACATCCTCCCCCCCTTTAGAACATTCGTCCTCGAATGTCGATTTTCATCCCGTCGGGTTCTATAAGAGTCTTGGGAAGGGTTTTCCTTATCGCTAACATATAAATTGAGCAGACAATTAATACAATCAAGTAAGGGAGTTTAAATTACCTGTAGGCGTGGAAAACAAGTGAGGATATCTCTTTTTCATCTCCTCTTCGGCCTCCCAAGTCATCTCCTCCCTATTATTGTTCCGCCACAGCACTTTAACCGAAGCCACGTCTTTAGTTCGCAGCCTTCTGATTTGTCGATCAAGTATAGCTATAGGCTGCTCTTCGTATGATAGCTCTTCTGTTACCTGGACATCATCTGCCGGAAACACCCTGGAAGGATCGCCCATATACTTCCGAAGCATTGACACATGGAAGACCGGATGTACTGCTTCTAAATCCGCTGGTAAATCTAGCTCGTAGGAAACTTGGCCTACCTTACGGATAACCTGATAAGGTCCAATGTAAAATGTAATCATTACAAAATATAAAATGTAATCATATGTATATTACAAAATATAACCTGATTACATTACAAAATATAAAATGTGATCATATGTATATTTTATGAATTATTGTTCGAGTTATAACGATAATTAATTTGGACACATATTATTTGCGTACCAATTAACGTTTGTTTTATAAATTTGTCCATTATTTAACTTCATTCTTAAATAGAAAATCTGTAGCTGAATTAACTCCTAATAAATAGATTAAGATAGGTTCATACGGCCATAGTTCAAAAGCATAAGTCTTGCACAAAAAGATACGCATCAAAACTCATTTAATCTTGGTACCTTGTAGATGAGGTCCACATTGTGCGTATGACGCATTTATGGATATTCTAAATGATCTCTAATAATTTCCCTAAGCTCTTTCACTATAAAACACAAAGTTGTGACGGAAAGAGGTGTCACGACCCAAACCGATGGGCCATTACTAGTGCCCGAGCTGGGCACCCGTATACTACCCGCTAGATATAATCAGACTGAAACTGAAAACAATATGGCACTCTGTAAAAGCATGTTGTGAACTCATCATATCATATATCAGAAAGAACCTGTCTGCTGAGAAGTCACAATTAACCAAAACATAACAAATATGCAAGCCGACAAGGTTGCCGCTATACACAGGGACGTCCAAGACGAACTACTTCGATATAGCTGACCAAACCGTATAAACACAACCCACATATGTCAACAGACCTCTAAGAGTGAAACAAAGTCTACGTCAAAAGGGTCTGTACATAAATAACTCAAGCTCCGGAACAATGGAGCTCTCCAAGCAGCTGGGCAGAAGTCCTAAGTCGGAGTATCACCAAACTGAGTGTCTGTACCTGTGGGCATGAAACGCAGCCCCCAAAGAAAGGGGGTCAGTACGAAAAATGTACTGAGTATGTAAAGCATGAAGTTCAATAATGAAGATCATGTCTGAGTAGAAGGTGACAGGAGATAAGTATGATAATCAAGGATACCAATGCATCTGTGCCTTATGAGATAAGAGTCATGAAAAAAAATTATATACCGTACCCGGCCCTCTACTGAGGGACTCAGTGAAATCATCATATATGTACTATACCCAGCCCTCTAGTGAAGGACTCGGTGAAATCATCATATATATACCGTACCCGGCCCTCTAATGAGGGACTCGGTGAAATCATCATATATATACCGTACCCGGCTGTTATGTCCCGTGTTTTTCGTATAATTGGAAATCGAGAAATAATTACGACTTGTGTGTTATAAGGAAATATTTTGATTTTAGTGAATATGACTATGTTGATTATGGAATCTTTAATGTTAAGACATCGGGGAAGGCCGAGGATAAATTTGGAATTTCGGAAATTAGTTTCGGGAATTACAAAACGGGACTTTTACGAATTGGGCCAAGAATTGGACAACACAAAATTGAAGCCCAAGTCTTTGGGGTGGCCGGCCACTTTGGCATGGCCCAAACCCATTTTAATGTCATGTGTTATGCCCATGACTTCTACAACTAGATATATATCAACTTATCACTTAGATTTATCAAGAACAAGAACAAAAATTGATGAACACCAAGAAAAACACCTCTCGGCCGAATGGGAAAAAGGAGAAAGAAAAAAATTCCCAAGCCTTTGATTCTAATCCAAAAATCTTAATTTCTACATAGTTGTGAAGTACTCAAGGCCCTCTTCAACGGGGTATAATTAGTTTGGCACAAGAGCCTCGTTTGCGACAAGTCGGAAATTCAAGAAAAGGTAAGAATTTTGCCCCTCTAATGTTATAGAATTGATATGAATGTGTTAAGGATTGGGAATAGACGAGAATCCCGTAACTTTGGTGTATATAGAAAGCTGTGGGTGTGTGTGTATATTGCATGTTGGCCGTGAGCCCTAGGAAGAAGAAAGTGATGTGAATTCATCTTGTTTAGTTGGTATAATGTGTTGTTGTGATCTTT
Organism: Lycium barbarum; assembly: GCF_019175385.1. Classification (NCBI taxonomy): domain Eukaryota; kingdom Viridiplantae; phylum Streptophyta; class Magnoliopsida; order Solanales; family Solanaceae; genus Lycium; species Lycium barbarum. The sequence goes on along the minus strand of NC_083345.1, from coordinate 58,136,067 downwards.
ATGTCGTAAATGATTGATTGATGAATTGGATTGGCGTTGGAAAATGATTTCGGACATTGTCGGAAAGTGTATGCCTTTTGTATAGTTACGTATATCATTGTATATTTAGGGTGCTAAAGACTTTAAATATGATTTATGGTTGATGTTAATGAATTCGGAATGAAACAACGCAAGTTAGAACGTTCGTTGTGAGTTTTAGTGTTTTGGGAGAATTATGGAAAGCAATGGATTTTGGGCAATTTCGTGTATGGCTTGGAATGTATTTGGAATGTGATGGCATAATCTTGAATGAGTGAATGAATACAATAATATGGATATAGATTTGGAATTTTGAAGTTTGAATGAAAGATTTCCAACTTGTGTAGTAAGGTAGGCTTTTGAAGTTTGATTATGAGTTGTGTTGTTTATTGATGTGTGGGTTGTTGTATTGATGTATTTTGAGCCGAGCTAAGTCTCGGGGATGTTAAATTTATAGGGGAAATGCTGCCGAAATTTCGGTAGGCAAAAATGAAGTTAAAGGCATTTTTAAGCCTAAGAATCTCAATTGGTAACTTTGACCATTTGCAGATTTCAGACGAAACGGGACTTGACTTTTGGGAGAGCGTAAGACGTCTGTAAGGTATGTAAAGCTTCCCACTTCTTCGTTTGGCATATCTTAGTATGATAGGCGAATATGAGGACTTCCGGAGCATTTCTGCTCCTCGAAACCCGATCCACAGAAAAATTACTATTCATTCAATTCAATTGAAGCCTAAGGGCTCTATTTTGGCTAGAATGCCACCACTCGTCCGAAACCTATCGAAATGTGGTCGGGTAACTTAGAAATGATTATGTATGACCCTTTGGCCTATAAATGTTCGTAAAATATGTTCGCCACCTCAATTTGACTCGAGGTGGGCCCGCTAACCCCGAGACGCCCTATTTGTCTTATTGGGCTGTCCTTTTGAATAAAGTTTGAAATGATACTTTTGATTTTGGGAACTTCCTCCTACGGGATATGTTTTGAATATTACGATACGCTAAGTTATGTTTTGAGCTATACGCACTATTTTGGAAACATTTTGTGAAACGAAACTGTGTATCGACTAAGTATTCGATTATTTTGTATTATCAAATGACTTATGGGATTATTATGTTTTGAAAGACTATTTTGAAATATGAATTGCATTTGTTTGCTCACGACTCCGCTCGTGCCTTATTATGACTTCGTTCACCGGTTCCCGGGCCGGTTTTGATTCGTGCGCCTTATGATAATTCGGCCGTATGCTGTGTTACGGTTCCCGAGGCTTCGCCATAGGGCCGGGTTCCGTTTGGAGTTATGATGTGATATGGCTCGTGATGCGATACGCTCACCTATGATTATGTTTGTGTTCGGGGATGTACGGAGATTTGAAACCTTCTGGTGTTATGCTGTGTGTGGCGCCAGCGTCGGAGTGGCGACCACGTTCCTAAGCGTTTGCATGATTTCATTTGCATTATGTATACGTATATGATTTCGATACGGATTTTGACATACCGATTTGTACTCCACTTTGTCATCAGGTTTGCTTTCGGTTTTGATCCATATTTCTGTACTCCGTGCTTTACATACTCAGTACATATTTCGTACTGACCCCCTTTCTTCGGGGGCTGCGTTTTATGCCCGCAGGTGCAGATATCGGTGATCCTCCACAGTAGGCTTCACTTCTTGCTATTCCGGAGTACTTCTCTTTGATCCGGAGTCCACTTTGGTACAGACTCCTTTTGCTATATATATATCCGGTGTATTTGACTATTTGGGTACGGCGGGGCCCTGTCTCGCCATGTGTCTTTGTTTTGAATTCGTAGAGGCCTGTAGTCATATAAGTGGGGTGAGGGTCCTGTATATGTTGGTTTGATTTCGTTTTTCTGGTCTTAAAGCGGTATGTTTGTTATGATGGCCCAAAATGGCCCTTATGCTTATGTTTGCACTTTTGACCGGCGATGTCTATTCCGCCGCTCAGTTTGTATTTGATATGGCATTTTGATTTGGTGCGACCGCTTAAGACATATTTTGATATAAATTACGTTTGATATGATTTCGAAAAATTTGGAAATAAGTTTGGATTTGATAATGAATGTTCGATTCAGTCTGGTTACCCAGGTAGGGTGTCAGTCGCGGCCCACGGGGCTGGGTCGTGACAAAAGTGGTATCAGAGCAGTTTGTCCTCGGAATGTCTACAGGCCGTGTCTCGTAGAGTCTTGGTTATCGATGTGTTGTGCACCACATCTATAAACAGGAAGCTACAGGGCCTTTAGGATGTTGCCTTCTTTGGAATCTTAGATCGTGCGATAGAGCCAGCTGTAGGAAATGAATTCCTTTTTTTTCTAACCCTTGATTGCAGCTGGAGAGCGGTATCGACGTAAGACAATGACTGCTGATATTGGAAGCTATGCAATAATCTGGTAAGAAATGTTACGAAGGACGTATGCTGGGTAAGGTATTCTGAAGTACGATTAAAACATAAGGTCGAACAGCGAAAAGAGAATTAAATATGAAAAGTGTAGCTGGTACAGTCGAGTTGGGCATGTGAGGTAAGCCTCGGCATATTTATACTTTTGTTTGAAATTGTTAGCCCGTGTGGCTATGAGGTGATATGATGTGATATGTATGTATGTATATGTGGTGGCCCTGTAAGGCCTGGTTGGTATTTCCTGTGTACAGGTTTTGGGATAGTAAGAAATATAGAGGAACCTCTGCCCAAATTTTTCTAGAAATACGAAAAAGGAAATGGGATATGACTTCTTAACCTGTCTTGAAGGTCTATACTATTATGATAAACCTGAAATGGTGGATTAAAAGGTACCCTCCATGTTATTTGTAAGGAGCATTACCTTTAGCGGGAAAATTTTTATCTCAAGAAAATATATACGAGTAGTAGATTCGCAATTTATTTGGAGGGACCAGAAATGTGTTCTAACCCCATTTTGTTTTAGCACAACCCATGTGAAGGGCAAGAATGTCCGACGATCAAGGTTCCTCTAATTGAAATAATACAAAACGTATGCCAAGCCGTTGAGAATTGGGCGGTACGCTCTCGGCTTAAGTATATAGCTATGTATAACCGTGGGGGTAATTATGTGAACTAGGCATTTGATGATTTCGCGAAGTTCGTCGGACTCTAGTTTTCTTTTGCTGATGGTTGGAAGATACCTTACAGTAACATTCTGTCAGTTTCCCTCGACTATTTGGAGATAGAAATTGTAGAATACGAATTTAGACTTGTGGTCTGTCTGAAAGTGCGTATGTATGCATGGAGGTATATGTTGAGGATTTACAAGTGACGACACGGTAATCACCAAGTCAGAAAAGTAATAGAATTCTCGTAGGCCGGGGTGGGACCCGCTACGAGGACGTTTTGAAAAGTTGTTAAGACCCCGATTTGTCTTAAATTACGTGACAAAGGTCGTGAGTGGCGATCGACGAAATTATATTAGCCCTAACACGTTAAAATGCGTGAAAGTTTCAGGGTTAAGCGTGCTCAAGCCAGAGCAATTCTGGGATGGGTGACCCCCCCCCCCCCCCCCCCGGGAAGTGATGCAAGGTTTTTGCACAAGTGTAAGTATGCTAGAGATAAACGAAAATTTGCGGTAATCTAAAGGAAAAGAGAATGTGTGGAGTAATTAGTGCCCTTACAGGGGTCGCGCAGAATGAGGCGGACTAAATGGGCAAAAAGTAAAGGTACAACATCGCTCGGGAAATTGAGCGAATTTGAACGACAGTCAGAGACGTTCGTCAGTAAGGTATGGGTAAATATATCTGTATGTGTGTATGATTTTCGTTTGGTGCCCATGTGGAATAAGAGCCGAGTCCCGGCAAACAAAGTTGTGATCGACGAAAGGTTTCACTAAACCGAATGCATGAAGCGAAGCGGGGGCGACGATCCGAATGTTGTCAAGGGATAGAAAATCCCCAATTACATTATAACTTAGTTTGGAATGACGATGTCTGAAAGAGAAAATGAGTATGGAGGGTAGGAAAGATGAAAGATCAGCAGTGTGAATAAGTGGAGTCTTTGAAAGGATCGATACGCGAGACGCAAGACAATTTGTGTGACAGCTTGGCGAATAAGTTTACAAATAAAGGGAAATTTTTCATGAATCGTTGGAGTCTTAATAAGAGTGAGCTGATCCTAATTCGGATTCTATCTGCTATATTTCTGCACTCCCGATGTTGATAAGGCTCTGTCTATTACGCCTCTATGCTTCTGGCCTCGATTGTGTTCCCATTTGATAAACCTTGGTACATCCGGTTCTGAATCTGTTTTTGGTTGAAATACCTCTGTATGATTAGCTCTGATTGTGAATCTGTCTGACACATCTCTGGATATCTGACTTTGGACACGATTATGATTCTATTAGTACATCTCGGTCTGTCTGATAAGATTATGGCTCTGCCCGCTATCCTTCTGTCTGTCCGGCTAAGTTACGTTGCTGCCTGTCATACTTCTGGTAATCTGATCCGGACCACGACTCAGACTGTTCCACTCTGTACTTCTGTCTCTGATTATGATGGTATCAGTTACATCTGTGCCCCAGCTCTATGCCATGATCTGATACGATATGTTTGTGTGTGGTGTGACCACTGTACTGGGCTGAGCTCGAGGTGGCACAATCTTTGTAGACATCATATGATTCACAGGTGACAACATCTGATCTGATACGCTACAGCATTCTGATTTGGGCGTATGACTCTTTATGACTCTGAAATGTGATTCTGTCTATCCGTCGGGAATCTGATTCTGTCTGTTCGCCTGCAATATGATTTTGTCTGCCCACCTGGAGTATGATTTTGTCTGTCCGTCTGGGTTTCGATTGTGTCCGATATGATTCCGTACGTCTGACCCCGATTATGAATCTGTCTGATAAATCTCCGGTGTGTTTGTATGTGGATCTGTTGGGTGTTCTTAAGCGGCCGTATACTACTATGGCCAAGACGGCCCCTGAGCTGGTACGTGTGTGTATGCATTTGGGCGATGTATATTCCGCCACCTTTATGATTTTGATATGACTGTTCTGCACGGGCGACCGTTTAAGATAAGTGTTTGGTATGATTCTGAATCCGTCGGTGTGAAGTGTTTGGTATGATTCTGAATTCGATGGTGTGAACTGTCTGGTATGAAGTGATTTTGAATCCGTTGGTGTGAGGTGTTCGTTATGAAGTGGGATTACGATAATGTGGTAGGGAACTCAGTAGTGTGATAAGGAATGATATTGGCTATGATGTCTGGAAAGCGTTTGTCCGTTACAGAATATAGTGTGTGGCCCTTAATAAAACAAAGACTCAGTTAGAAATCTCGCCTGAAGGAGTATTATTATATGACGGCAGATTCTGTGTACCGGACGTTGCGGGCTTACGGCGGCAGATTATGGGCGAGGCACATAATGCACAGTATTCTGTTCATCCTGGTTCCATTAAGATGTATCGGGATCTCAGGTGTTTGTATTGGTGGGACGGCATGAAGAAAGATATTGCCGAGTTTGTTAGTCAGTGCCCGAACTGCTAGCAAGTCGAGATCGAGCATCAGGAGCCCGGTGAATTACTACAGGAGATGGAAATTCCAGCCTGGAGATGGGAGATGATTAATATGGACTTCATTGTTGGGTTGCCGCGTACTCTACGCAGGTACGACTCTATTTGGGTTATTGTGGACAGGCTGACGAAATCAGCCTATTTCTTTCCGGTCCGGACTACTTATTCGGCTGAGGACTATGCCAGATTATATATCCGAAAGATAGTCAGACTTCACGGGGTCCCTGTATCTATTATTACTGACCGAGGTGCCCAGTTTACAGCTAATTTCTGGAGGTCATTTCAGGAGGGATTAGGGACTCAGGTGAGCCTCAGCACAGCTTTTCATCCTCAGACCGACGGGCAGGCCGAGCGCACCATTCAGACGCTCGAAGGTATGTTGCGGGCCTGCGTCATTGACTTCAGGGGCAGCTGGGATGATCATTTGTCGCTTATAGAATTCGCCTGCAATAACAATTATCACTCCAGCATTTAGATGGCTCCGTACGAGGCCCTTTATGGCATGAGATGCAGATCTCCTATTGGCTGGTTTGACGTCGGCGAGACTAAGTTGGTTGGGCCAGACGTGATCCAGGAAGCTGTAGATAAGGTGAAGCTTATTCGGGAGCGACTATTAGCTGCTCAGAGTCGACTGAAAGCTTATGCTGATAGACGACGTCGACCGTTGGAGTTCCAGATTGGCGACTGGGTATTCCTGAAGGTGTCGCCCATGAAGGGCGTTATGAGATTTGGCAAGAAGGGTAAGTTGAGCCCGCGGTACATCGGGCCATACCAGATTGTTCGGAGGATAGGCGCAGTCGCCTACGAGCTACACTTGCCATCCGATTTGGAGGCCGTACACCCGGTGTTTCATGTATCTATGTGGCGGAAGTGTATTGATGATCTTTCCAGGATATTCCCAGTAGATGACCTTCAGGTGACGGAGCAGTTGTCTTATGACGAGCAGCCTGTGTCTATTCTGGATCGGCAGGTAAGGAGATTGCGCACTAAGGAAGTGCCTTCTGTCAAAGTTCTATGGCACAATAAGAACCGGGAAGAGATGACTTGGGAGGCGGAGGATGAGATGAAGAAGAGATTCCCCCCATTTATTCCCTACGCCTCTTGTAATCTAGACTTTTGTATTCGTTGTATTAATAAATGGATGGACCATGTGTGCTATTTATAAAAATGGTTTTCCCGTTATATTTGTGAGCCTTCATAAGATTTATTTAACATTCGGGGACAAATGTTCTTAAGGGGGGGAGAATGTTATGTCCCGTGTTTTTCGTATAATTGGAAATCGCGAAATAATTACGACTTGTGTGTTATAAGGAAATATTTTGATTTTAGTGAATATGACTATGTTGATGTCACGACCCAACTAGGGGCCGTGACGAGTACCCGATACTTGTACCGAGCACCCCTTATCTATCTCGTATAAACAGTGCCATATTTTTTTTTGAAACATAGACTTGCAAACGTCGTTAATACTTTATACAACAACATCATAATGCCCAAACATCGTATATCTACTGAACCTGCCTAACTGTACATATCTGTCTACGAGCCTCTAGACATAGTGTAATTACACATAGAAAGGGCCGAGTACTATCGTGCCCGAATATACATATACAAAATAGTACCGCTGAAGTAAAGCTCCGGAACAACTGGAGCACTGTAGAGTACTGCTGATAAGCTCCTATAGATCACGTCCACCAGCCTGCTGACCTGCGCGGCATGAAACGCAGCGTCCACAAGAAGGGACGTCAGTACGAATAGTGTACCGAGTATGTAAGGCATGGAAAATAATAGAAGCAGTAATATAGAGCATGATTAACAATATCCGGGAATCATAGGATCGATAATGCAGCAAGAAAATAACCTGCACGTAGCGAGGCCCCTTCTCGGGCCGGCTTTCATATGGACTTGTCCCCTTTTTTTTTTTTTTCCTTCTGCAACGTTTCTTTTTCGAAGACTTAGGAACTAGGGTTAATATCATGTTGCATTTTGTCACATTACGCTCTGCACTATCATAGTATGTCGTATCCGGTCATATCGTAGCTTATCACCTCACGGTATTTTATATTCTAGCGTATCATGTCATAGTGTGGCTTGCCACAATATAGTCTAGCTTATCATATCCTATCTTATCATATCATAGCATTTCGTGTCATAGTATATCATCTTATTACATAGCTTTCCTTTGAAAATCTCTTCTTATACATATATGTAAAAATAAGATGTCTCATATTGCCGAGGCGTCGGCAGCCGATCCATTTAGCCATAAATGTACTTCCCGCGTCCGGGCATCCCGCGTCCGGGACGATATCATGTCATGTAATGCCAACTGATCAGGTGGAAATGCGTGTATAACGCTCTGCCCTTATCCCCATCTTCCCCGTATACGTGTACATACATCATGCTTATATGTCAGCGTCTATAGCGCTCTGAATCTTTGATTATAGACATACTCTGGTATCATGTATGGATGTCGGCGACTATAGCGCTCTAGATCTTTGATTATATACACAGCTTGTACATACATATGTGTTTTACATACATTTACTTACATTATCTACATATACATATAGTGTATAAGCGTACAAGGGGGCCAAGGAGAATCATGTATCCATCGGAGTGACGTAAGGTCGGTGACCTCCGATTATCTTATGAAAGGATAGTGATCGTTTTGTCTTACCTCGGAAAGAAAACAAGTATTTAAGATGAGAGTATCAATGGAGGATAATATTATAATGGACGTAAAATAAAATCGGGGTATTATAGATGTCATTTCATAGACTTTGAAATCTTCTAGAAAATAAAATCATGGCTAGGGAATATAAATAAGTTTCAAGAATTAGTTTGTCACTTTCATGTTCGTATAAGATGCTTAGCTTAGTCGTCTTAGTCATAGGGTCATTCCGGTGGTACGTATTATAGGCATTCTCGCTTATCTAACATCATGGTCATCCTTGTCATCACAGAGGCATCCTCGTTAGAGGAATCATAGTACTTATCTCATGGTAACAAGATCGGGATCAAAGGTTCCCTTCGGGTTCACTTGAAGTACATCAACCAATACTATAGGAAAGTCCGGGGGTAGCGGGCCCACCTCGGGCCGGATGAGGTGGCGTATATTATTTACATATACTACAGGTCGTGTCATTACTTGTGAGGGTTCTAGGGTGATCGGGTCCCATTTACGCACGTCATAGAGGTCTAGGAGGTCTTTCTATCATTTTGCGCACTTTCTACTTCAATTCAATTGAATGAAAAGTTGAAAACTTTAGGTGCGGATTCCGGGGATTGAGGTCGTCCCCGAGGCTTGTGCCCGACTTCTTACAACCAAGACATGCCATAGAAAGAAGGGTGAAGCCTTACATACCTCTCTCCGCTCCTTTAGCTACTCCAAAATCGCGTCACAATCTCGTCAAAATCTGCAATTTGGTCAAGTTTACCAAAACTTTCATTAGTATACTTTGAGTTAGAATCTTAAGGAAACATTTGGCTACCGAAATTTCGACAGCACTTCCCCTATAAATACTCCATCCCACCAAGTTCAACTTGGCTAATTTCAATCAACAACAATCCCGGGAATTCAACCCGGCCAAAATATCAACCACAATTCCAACAACAACAATACTAACAACTTCCATATTCAATCAACTTACTACTTCTTCCAAAACTTTCTAACTTTTATGAAAACAATGACAACCTCATAATCTATATTCCAACAACATCATACTAAATAAAATTGACTCATTCTCTTCCATTTTTTCCATAACCACACGGCCAACACCAACATACACACTACAACTTCTCAATATTCATTCAACTTCCATTTTTTTTCCATATATCATTCACAACAATAACAACCAAACATTAATTAAAATAATTGAAGCATGGCTCATACACATATATACATACACACGGCCATGTACTATATTTCTCTCCTTCATAAATTTCATCCATTTTAGCATACTACAACACATATAAACCATGTATAACACATAAAGCAAGGTTAGAATTTTACCTTTATTCTTCAACTTCTCACTTGCTTATCTCTTGGAAACCTATATGATTTTGAATTTTTTCTTGCTCCAACAACAACTTCACCTTGTTGTGCACCCTCTACTTGATAGAAAATAATTTTTGGAGAGATTTTTTTCAATTTTTCTTGGAAATTTTGTTCTTGGCCGAAAGGCCTTGGGGTTTCTCCCCTTCTTTCTTTCTTTTGAGTTCTTGAAATTTCTAGACACTTAATGGATGAAGATGACTTAGTCATCCCTTATATTGACTAAGTCTTATTTCATATTGGGCTTGGACCCTCTCCAAGGCCGGTTGGGCCTATAAATTCCCAAAGAAAACCTTCAAGCCCATTTATATTTTGGGCTACTACTTGAAATTCTTGAAGGCAATTTTTCCAACTTCCAATTTTGCCCTTCGTCTTCCTCCGTATTTCCACGAGTCATGTCGTGAACTCCCCTTCATGCTCTTGACCTTTCTCATTATTTCCACTCCTAGACTCTTCATAAACAACTCAAGTGCCAAATACAATAAAATGTAGCCTCGCTTGTCGTTTTCCCGCGATTGTCTTGAATTATCCAATTACATAAAACGCGGGGTATAACAGTTGATTATGGAATCTTTAATGTTAAGACATCGGGGAAGGCCGAGGATAAATTTGGAATTTCGGAAATTAGTTTCGGGAATTACAAAACGGGACTTTTACGAATTGGGCCAAGAATTGGACAACACAAAATTGAAGCCCAAGTCTTTGGGGTGGCCGGCCACTTTGGCATGGCCCAAACCCATTTTAATGTCATGTGTTATGCCCATGACTTCTACAACTAGATATATATCAACTTATCACTTAGATTTATCAAGAACAAGAACAAAAATTGATGAACACCAAGAAAAACACCTCTCGGCCGAATGGGAAAAAGGAGAAAGAAAAAAATTCCCAAGCCTTTGATTCTAATCCAAAAATCTTAATTTCTACATAGTTGTGAAGTACTCAAGGCCCTCTTCAACGGGGTATAATTAGTTTGGCACAAGAGCCTCGTTTGCGACAAGTCGGAAATTCAAGAAAAGGTAAGAATTTTGCCCCTCTAATGTTATAGAATTGATATGAATGTGTTAAGGATTGGGAATAGACGAGAATCCCGTAACTTTGGTGTATATAGAAAGCCGTGGGTGTGTGTGTATATTGCATGTTGGCCGTGAGCCCTAGGAAGAAGAAAGTGATGTGAATTCATCTTGTTTAGTTGGTATAATGTGTTGTTGTGATCTTTATGTCGTAAATGATTGATTGATGAATTGGATTGGCGTTGGAAAATGATTTCGGACATTGTCGGAAAGTGTATGCCTTTTGTATAGTTACGTATATCATTGTATATTTAGGGTGCTAAAGACTTTAAATATGATTTATGGTTGATGTTAATGAATTCGGAATGAAACAACGCAAGTTAGAACGTTCGTTGTGAGTTTTAGTGTTTTGGGAGAATTATGGAAAGCAATGGATTTTGGGCAATTTCGTGTATGGCTTGGAATGTATTTGGAATGTGATGGCATAATCTTGAATGAGTGAATGAATACAATAATATGGATATAGATTTGGAATTTTGAAGTTTGAATGAAAGATTTCCAACTTGTGTAGTAAGGTAGGCTTTTGAAGTTTGATTATGAGTTGTGTTGTTTATTGATGTGTGGGTTGTTGTATTGATGTATTTTGAGCCGAGCTAAGTCTCGGGGATGTTAAATTTATAGGGGAAATGCTGCCGAAATTTCGGTAGGCAAAAATGAAGTTAAAGGCATTTTTAAGCCTAAGAATCTCAATTGGTAACTTTGACCATTTGCAGATTTCAGACGAAACGGGACTTGACTTTTGGGAGAGCGTAAGACGTCTGTAAGGTATGTAAAGCTTCCCACTTCTTCGTTTGGCATATCTTAGTATGATAGGCGAATATGAGGACTTCCGGAGCATTTCTGCTCCTCGAAACCCGATCCACAGAAAAATTACTATTCATTCAATTCAATTGAAGCCTAAGGGCTCTATTTTGGCTAGAATGCCACCACTCGTCCGAAACCTATCGAAATGTGGTCGGGTAACTTAGAAATGATTATGTATGACCCTTTGGCCTATAAATGTTCGTAAAATATGTTCGCCACCTCAATTTGACTCGAGGTGGGCCCGCTAACCCCGAGACGCCCTATTTGTCTTATTGGGCTGTCCTTTTGAATAAAGTTTGAAATGATACTTTTGATTTTGGGAACTTCCTCCTACGGGATATGTTTTGAATATTACGATACGCTAAGTTACGTTTTGAGCTATATGCACTATTTTGGAAACATTTTGTGAAACGAAACTGTGTATCGACTAAGTATTCGATTATTTTGTATTATGAAATGACTTATGGGATTATTATGTTTTGAAAGACTATTTTGAAATATGAATTGCATTTGTTTGCTCACGACTCCGCTCGTGCCTTATTATGACTTCGTTCACCGGTTCCCGGGCCGGTTTTGATTCGTGCGCCTTATGATAATTCGGCCGTATGCTGTGTTACGGTTCCCGAGGCTTCGCCATAGGGCCGGATTCCGTTTGGAGTTATGATGTGATATGGCTCGTGATGCGATACGCTCACCTATGATTATGTTTGTGTTCGGGGATGTACGGAGATTTGAAACCTTCTGGTGTTATGCTGTGTGTGGCGCCAGCGTCGGAGTGGCGACCACGTTCCTAAGCGTTTGCATGATTTCGTTTGCATTATGTATACGTATATGATTTCGATACGGATTTTGACATAGCGATTTGTACTCCACTTTGTCATCAAGTTTGCTTTCGGTTTTGATCCATATTTCTGTACTCCGTGCTTTACATACTCAGTACATATTTCGTACTGACCCCCTTTCTTCGGGGGCTGCGTTTTATGCCCGCAGGTGCAGATATCGGTGATCCTCCACAGTAGGCTTCACTTCTTGCTATTCCGGAGTACTTCTCTTTGATTCGGAGTCCACTTTGGTACAGACTCCTTTTGCTATATATATATCCGGTGTATTTGACTATTTGGGTACGGCGGGGCCCTGTCTCGCCATGTGTCTTTGTTTTGAATTCGTAGAGGCCTGTAGTCATATAAGTGGGGTGAGGGTCCTGTATATGTTGGTTTGATTTCGTTTTTCTGGTCTTAAAGCGGTATGTTTGTTATGATGGCCCAAAATGGCCCTTATGCTTATGTTTGCACTTTTGACCGGCGATGTCTATTCCGCCGCTCAGTTTGTATTTGATATGGCATTTTGATTTGGTGCGACCGCTTAAGACATATTTTGATATAAATTACGTTTGATATGATTTCGAAAAATTTGGAGATAAGTTTGGATTTGATAATGAATGTTCGATTCGGTCTGGGTACCCAGGTAGGGTGCCAGTCGCGGCCCACGGGGCTGGGTCGTGACACCGGCCCTCTAGTGAGGGGCTCGGTGAAATAATCATATATTTACTGTACCCGGCCCTCTACTGAGGGACTCGGTGAAATAATCATATATATACCGTACCCGGCCCTCTAGTGAGGGACTCAGTGAACAATGCAATGAAACTGTGCACGAATACGTACCCGGCCTGGGACTCGGTGAATGATATATTAACGGTATGCACGAGTAGAATATCATGAGAAACCATATGCAAACTAAATCATCATCTGAGACTCAATAGAATAATTAGAATAAACCAACACTTGAGAATCAAAAACAATTATCATGTCAAGTACCACTGAGAATTAGAGTTCATTGGAGTCATGTATGTTCGTCGTTCGCTCACTTTATGTAGTTCATGCCATAAAGAAAGAAAGAGTAATTTTACATACACTATGGAGCCTTTAGAAGTAGAGTCATCATCATAAAATCATTCCTATCATTGACATCATCAGAAGTTTTAAGAACCACGGACTTTTAGCTTTTGAAGACAAGAAGTTTACGGAAGCATTTATGAAGTCATACCATAGGGATCATGCCTTTGAAAGAAAGGGGACGAGCCTTAACATACCTGTTCAGCCTCCAATTATCTACACTTATTCGTCCGAGCTCGCAAGTTTATATTTAAGAGGATTCACACAATCGTTAGACTCATCGTAGTATATTTGTGCTAAGCTCTCAAGTCAAACTATTTTATATCCTGCAGAAAATCGGGCAGCATATCCCCTGTTTATATGCCTAGCTCGGAATCTCAATTCAGCAACCAACAACAACAACAACAATACCAACATCAATAACATCATTTCCAACACCAATATGTACCATAAAACAGCCCACACGCTGTTTTCCAACTTCCATAACTAACCAACTTACTACACAATTATTTAACGACTTTATCTCCGTAATTAAGTCTTAAATAATACTAAAAGAGAAAGATTCATACCTTCTTCCTTGTTAAGACCGCAATATCCTCAGTATCCACACTAAAATTCACCGTAAAACATCACTAGAATCACAACCATGCGTTACCCGGACCTAAACTACTACTGCACTACTTGAAAATTGCTCACTTTTTGTTTTCCTCACTCTCTCTCTTCAATTTCTGGAAATTTCTGGGCTAAATCTGGTGAAAAAAGAGGGTTCTTACCCTTTTTATAAGGGTCAAATTCGGGTCGGGGTCACTGTAGCATTTTACTGTAGTAGTACTGTAGCAAGGCAGTACTGTAGCACGCGTTTCTGCTCTGTCAGCTGAACTTGTGACGTCTATAATTCTCTACTCCGAAGTCCAATCGACGAGCGGTTTGTTGTGTTGGAAACTAGACTCGACGAACTTCATTTTAGGCTTTTGGTTTACCTTAAAACGCTTCATATGATAAGAGATATTCGTCCACCAAGTTGGACCAAACGTTTCACACAAAACATTACCCAACCTTTTTCCAAAGTCGCTACTCCATTTCATCCACTCATTTCCTTATAAAACTGTCACGACCCAACCCCGTAGGCCGCGACTCGTGTCCGAGCTGGACACCTTACGTACCCAATAACCCCAAACCAACATATAAATTAGATACGCATATATAAAAGCCAAACGGAGTCGCAAGCTATCGTACATAAGAAGATGTAGCGCACGAAAGCCGATAAGGTCGTCACAAAATACATATTCTCAGAACATATATACACAACCCACGTATGTGTCTACAGACCTCTACAAACAATACTAACAGAAACATAAGACGGGACAGGGCCCCGTCATACCCCTGAATAAACATATACATATGTGATAGAAAAGTCTATACCAAAATATGGCTCCGGACAAAGGAGCACTCCAAAACAGTAGAGCAGATATCCTAAGCGGGCGGATCTCTGAAATGGGTATCTGTACCTGCGCGGCATGAAAACGCAGCCCCCGAAGAAAGGGGGTCAGTACGGAATATGTACTGAGTATGTAAAGCATGAAGTACAGTAAACAAAATCATAACCGGAACAGAAAGTACATAAAATGAGTGCAAAGTTCAGAATATCAAAATTCATACTTACAAAACATAAATAGTGTATGCAGAAACATATATCAAATCCGGCCCCAATACGGGACTCGGTGAACAGAATGTGGCGCCACCCCATCACTGGCGCCACAACACATCATACTTCAGAGTAGGGAATAGCTCCGTAACATATCATAACATATCAGATGGCCATATCATATCATATCATATCATATCACCAACATCAGAACATAGATGTACATGGCACATCATACTCCGGACCCATGTACATGTCATACCTGCCCCCTCACATCGAGGCACGGCGAATAATGCAGTGGAATACGCTTGATAACAAATCCTGGCCCGGGCTCAGTGAAAGAAGCATTGAGGCATCCACGAGCAGAGTAGTGAGAAACCAAATGCAGGGTAAAGTATAAAAAAATTTACAAAGACTCAATCGAAGAACCCAAACAACAGATCATTAGAAAGACGTCAGACGATAATCGTAGTGCATACCTTTCGGATGTCACGGTGGATTATGTCAGAACAGAACTTCCGGATTCGTGGTACATATCAAAACATTTCATAGGACTTAATGGAATATGTCAAACAGTTGTCGTTTAGGAATTAGAAGAGCAGCCAAGTGTTTGCTTTAGATATCGTTCGGAAACAATTCAATAGCACAATAGAAGTGGATTCGGAAATAGTGGGCCCGCCTCGGGTCAACCGAGGTGGCGGGCACAAATTATGTGTAATAAACTTTATGGAGTCGCTTATGAGGGTTTTTGTTAGGCCCCGTGTTTTCGTACAATTGGAAATCGAGAAATAACTATGACTCGGGTGTTAGAAGGACATAAATTAATTTTTGAGAATATGACTATGTTGGTTGTGTAATTTTTAATGCTAAGACCTCGGGGAGGGCCGAGGATAAATTTGGAATTTCGGAAATTAGTTTCGGGAATTACAAACCGGGACTTTTATGAATTGGGCCAAGAAAGTTGAAACAAAAATTGAAGCCCAAGATTTGGAGGGTGGCCGGCCCCTTGCCAAGCCCAAACCCACCAATTTAAAGTCATGTGCTATGCACATGACTAGTATTGGATATATACAACTCTTCTACACTTGGAATTTTCATTAAATCAAAAAAATCAAGAACACAACAAGAGAAGGGCTTCGGCCGTGACTAAGGAGAAAGAAAAAAAAAAATCCCAAGCTTGTGTGGTGGTTCAATAATCCTAGTTTCTACATATTTGAGAAGTGCTCAAGACGCTCTCCGACGTGGTATAAATAGTTTGGCACGGGGACGACGTTTTCGACAAGTCGGAAAGTTAGTAAAAAGGTAAGAATCTTGCCCCTCTAATGTTATAGAATTGCTATGAATGCGTTAAGGATTGGAAGTAGACGAGAATCCCGTAATTTAGACGTAAATAGAAAGTCGTGGGTGTGTGTTTGTAGTGTGTTTGGCCGTGAGCCATAGATAAGGAAATTGGTGTGAATTGATCTTGTTTAAATTGGTATAATGTGTTGTTGTGACCCTTAGATCGTAATTGATTGATTGTTGAATTAAATTGGCGGTGGAAAACGAATTCGGGTGTTATCGGAAAGTGTATATCCTTGGTATCTTTATGTATATCAATGTATATTTTTGGTGCTAGAGACTTTAGATATGACTTTTTAACGATATGGGTGGATTTGGAATGAAACGACGTTAGTTAGAATGTTCGTTGTGAATTTTAGCGTTTTGAAGAATTATGGAAATAAATTGGTTTTGGTGCAATTTCGTGTATGGCTTAGATTGAATTTGGAATGTGTTTGACTAGTGTTGAATGGTTAAATGAATACAAATTATGTGAATATAGAATCGGGATTTTGAACGTTTGAACGAAAAGTTGCCAACTTTGGAAGTCGTGTAGAACTTTAATACTTGAATGGTTTGATTGTTGTTTGGTTTGGTTGTTGACGTGTGGGCTGTTGTAATTGGTTAATTTGAGCCGAGCTGCGCCTTGGGGATGTTAGATTTATAGGGGAAATGCTGCCGAAATTTCGGTAGGCAATTATGGAGTTTAAGGCATTCCTTGAGCCTAAGAATCTCATTTGGTAACTTTGACCATTTGCAGATTTTTGACGAAACGGGACGAGACATTTGGAAGAGCTTACGACGCCTGTGAGGTATGTAAAGCCTCCCACTCTTTCATTTGGCATATCTTAGTGTGTCAGTCGAATATGAGACCTTTCGGAGCATTTCTGCTCCTCGAAACCCGATCCACAGAAAAGTTACTATTCATTCAATTCTATTGAAGCCTAAAGGCTCCAATTTGGCTAGAATGCCACTATTCGTCCGAAACCTATCGAAATGTGGTCGGGTAACCTAGAAATGATAATGTATGACCTTTGGCATATAAATGCTCGTAGAAACACGTTCGCCACCTCACTTCGACTCGAGGTGGGCCCGCTACCCCAAAATGCCCGATTTGCCCTTCGGGCCACCTTTGATAATAAATTTGTACATACTACTTCGGATCTTTGGAACATCCTCCTACGGGGTAGGTTTGTACAATTCGATACGCTAACCTATGCTTTGAATTATATGGACCATTTTGGAAACGTGTTACGAAATGAAACTTTATGTCGACTAAGTATTCGACTATTTTGTAATATGATATGATTTATGAATTTACTTTGTTTTGAAACACTATTTTGAAAGACGATTTGCATTTGTTTGCTCACGACTCCGTTCGTGCCTTATTATGATTTCGTTCGCCGGTTCCCGGGCCGGTTTTGATTCGTGCGCCTTATGATAATTCGGCCGTATGCTGTGTTACGGTTCCCAAGGCTTCGCCATAGGGCCGGGTTCCGTTTGGAGTTATGCTGTGATATGGCTCGGGATGCGATACGCTCACCGATGATTATGATTATGTTCGGGGATGTACGGAGATTTGAAACCTTCTGGTGTTATGCTGTGTGTGGCGCCAGCGTCGGAGTGGCGACCACGTTTTTAAGCGTTTGCATGATTTTACTTGCATAATATATATGTATATGATTTCGATACAGACTTTGACATCTGATTTGCTTTCGATTTTGATTCATATTTCTGTACTCCGTGCTTTACATACTCAGTACATATTCCGTACTGACCCCCTCTCTCCGGGGGGCTGCGTTTTATGCCCGCAGGTGCAGATTCCGGTGATCTTCCGCAGTAGGCTTCACCTATTTCTTCCTCGGAGTACTCTTACTAGATCCGGAGTCCACTCTTGGTACAGACTCCTCCACTTTGTATATACTTTGTACATTTGACGGTTTGGGTACGGCGGGGCCCTGTCTCGCCATATGTTATGTTTCGAATTCGTAGAGGCCTGTAGTCATCTTTGTGGGGCGAGGGTCCTATGTGTATACTGTATGATTTTGCCTTCGGGTCTTAAAGCGGTCTGTTTGATATGATGGCCCCCAAATGACCCTTCTGTATATATTTGTATTTTGACCGGCGATGCCTATTCTGCCGCTTTGTTTGAGTTTGATTTGATATGACCGCTTAAGACGTATTTTTGATATAAATTATATTTGATATAACTTTTGTAAAACTATGAAATCAGTTTGGATTTGGAAACGAAAATGCGATTTGGTCTGGGTACCCAGGTAGGGTGCCAGTCGCGGCCCACGGGGCTGGGTCGTGACAAAAGTGGTATCAGAGCGGTTTGTCCTCGGAATGTCTATAGGCCGTGTCTCGTAGAGTCTTGTTTATCGATGTGTTGTGCACCACATCTATAAACGGGAAGCTACAGGGCATTTAGGACGTTACTTTCCTTGTAATCTTAGATCGTGCGATAGAGCTGAGCTATTAGGATTATTTTGGTCTGACTCGCCCTTGTGTTTGCAGTGATGCCTCCGAAGAAGGCTACGGCGGCCCAGAAGGTCAAGGCGAGGATTGGAGAGACTAGCCAGGCACAGCGAGCTACCCGGGCTCGTGTTTATGATTTGCCTGAGGATGTGCCACAGTCTGAGGGGTCTGCTACACCCCCACCAGTACAGCCTGGAGTAGGACCTTCAGCAGCTCCAGAGGTCCGTGTACCCGCACCTGAGACTCCAGCTCCTCAGCCAGGGGCGGAGGATCGGACCTTGAGGGAGGCTGTACAGTTGCTGACTACCTTGGTAGCAGGGCAGGCTCGCAGACGCGGGCGGAGGGACGATGATGACGATGACAGGCGGGACAGCCTGAGAGTTCGGGAGTTTCTGCTATGTGGCCCTCCAGAGTTTTTCGGGTCTAAGCCCGATGAGGACCCCCATGATTTTATTCGGGGGATGCGACGCTCGCTGGACTTGGTCAGGGCTTCTGAGACCGAGTCAGTTGAGCTGGCTTCACACAGGCTCCGAGATGTGGCTACTCATTGGTACGAGACTTGGGAGCTGTCTAGGGGAGAGGGTGCCCCTCCAGCCACTTGGGATCAGTTTGTGACAGCATTCACCCGCCACTTTTTGCCACCAGAGTTACGGCGGGCACGAGCTGATCGATTTTTGCGTCTGCAGCAGAGGGGTCGGAGTGTTCGCGAGTATAGCCTTGAGTTTGATTCTCTGGCCCGATATGCACCGGCCGTGGTAGCAGATATGTCCGATCGGATGCACCGCTATGTTATGGGATTGGACCGGTATTTGGTAGACAGCTGTATGGCCGTGTCACTACAGACAGACATGGATATTTCCCGGCTTCAGGCTTATGCGATGGGTATGGAGGACCGTCGCAGATCTGATCCTGCTTCCAGAGATAGGGACAGGAGGCCGCCCAAGAGGGCTAGATCTGCGGGTTATTCAGGAGATTCTCGAGGCGGACAGCCTCAGCAGCAGCAGCAGTCTGATAGATATTTTCCTCCTTCCGGCCGGGGTACTCAGTCAGGTAGCCGGAGATTCGACAGTACGGGATCGTCTGGGGCCGGTCAGGGCTCCAGAGTGGCAGGATCGCAGGTATCCAGGGGTCCCAGTCAGGCCAGACCACCTAGACCCCGTTGTCCACATTGCGGGAAGTCTCATCCCGGGGAGTGTTACCGAGCGACGGGAGCTTGTTTTACTTGTGGCGGTCAGGGCCACTTTATGAGAGACTGCCCATTGGCCAGTGGTTCGGGTAATGCGGCTCAGCAGACAGGGTCAGCCGCCGGTTCTTCCGCTGTTCCACCTGTTGCACGCCCTGGAGGGCGGGGTATTCCAGCACCGGCAGGACGCGGTCGAGGCCGTGGTGGCGCTTCAGGATCTAGCGGTCCCTCGAACCGCATATATGCTTTGGCCAGCCGCCAGGATCAGGAGGCTTCGCCAAACGTTGTCACAGGTACATTACTGGTTTTCTCCAGATCTGTATATGCATTGATTGACCCTGGCTCTACTTTATCATATATTTCCCCGCTCGTTGCTAGTAAGATTGGGATCGTGTCTGAGCCTATAGAGCCATTCGAGGTAGCTACGCCAGTTGGGGATTATATTGTAGCGAGACAGATCTATAGGGATTGTTCTGTGACCATTTATGATCGTACCACTAAGGCTGATTTGGTAGAGCTAGACATGTTTGAGTTTGACGTCATTATGGGTATGGACTGGTTGTCTTCCTGTTATGCTAATGTCGACTGCCAGAAAAAGGTAGTCTGTTTCCAGTTTCCAGGGGAACCAGTTATAGAGTGGTTCGGATCTACTGCATCGCCGAGGGGTAAGTTTATTTCATACCTCAAGGCTAAGAAGATGATCCAGAAGGGTTATATCTATCATTTGGTCCGTGTGCACGATACTGCAGCGGAGGTACCTACCCTTCAGTCAGTCCCGGTCGTCAGTGAGTTTCCAGATGTTTTTCCTGACGAGCTTCCTGGCCTTCCGCCTGAGCGGGAGATTGATTTTTCTATTGAGTTGATGCCGGACACGCAGCCTATATCTATTCCTCCGTATAGGATGGCACCAGCGGAGTTGAAGGAGTTGAAGGAGCAGCTGAAAGATTTGCTGGATAAGGGTTTTATCAGGCCCAGCACATCACCCTGGGGAGCGCCGGTATTGTTTGTTAGAAAGAAGGATGGGTCGTTGCGGATGTGTATTGACTACCGGCAGCTGAATAAGGTGACTATTAAGAATAAATATCCCCTTCCCCGGATTGATGACTTGTTTGACCAGCTGCAGGGTGCTAGACACTTTTCTAAGATAGATCTGCGCTCGGGCTATCATCAGGTGCGAGTACGGGAGTCCGATATCCCGAAGACTGCATTCAGGACCCGGTACGGGCATTATGAGTTCAGAGTTATGTCTTTCGGGCTGACTAATGCTCCCGCAGTATTTATGGATCTGATGAACCGGGTATTTCGGCCTTTTCTGGATATGTTTGTTATTGTATTTATTGATGATATCCTGATTTACTCGCGCTCAGCCGAGGAGCATTCAGATCATTTGCGGACGGTACTTGGCATTCTCCGTCAGCAGAAGTTATATGCTAAATTTTCTAAATGCGAGTTCTGGTTGACTTCTGTGGCATTCTTGGGTCATATTGTCGGCGCAGACGGTATTCGGGTCGACACGCAGAAGATTGAGGCTGTGCAGAATTGGCCCAGGCCTACTACTCCGACGGAGGTGCGCAGTTTTCTTGGATTGGCTGGGTATTACCGCAGGTTCGTGGAGGATTTCTCTTCTATTTCAGCACCATTGACGAGGCTTACCCAGAAAGCAGCAAAATTCCAGTGGACAGATGCTTGCGAGCGCAGCTTTCAGATGCTGAAGGAGAGATTGATTACAGCGCCAGTTTTGGCTCTGCCAGAGGGATCTGATGGGTACGTTGTATATTGTGACGCCTCTGGTATTGGGATAGGGTGTGTATTGATGCAACACGGTCGAGTTATAGCCTATGCTTCCCGGCAGCTCAGACCGCACGAGAAGAACTATCCCACTCATGATCTTGAGTTGGCCGCGGTGATTCATGCCTTGAAGATTTGGCGGCATTATTTATATGGGGTCCACGTTGATATCTATACGGACCACAAGAGTCTCCAGTATATTTTTAAGCAGAAGGAGCTAAATTTGCGGCAGCGGAGATGGCTTGAGCTACTAAAGGATTATGACGTTGATATTCTGTACCATCCAGGGAAAGCCAACGTGGTAGCTGATGCGCTTAGCCGCAAGTCCGTAGGCAGTCTGGCTGATGTTCCATCTGATAAGAGAGATCTGGTTCGTGATATTCGTCAGCTGGCCAGCCTCGGAGTTCGTTTGGTGGATTCTGGAGATTCTGGGATTTCTGTTCGCCCGGTTGCTGAGTCATCTATTATTCAGGAGGTAAGGCAGCGCCAGCTAGAGGATCCTATTTTGATTCAGTACAGAGATGCGGCCCTTAATAAGACAAAGACCCAATTTGAGATCTCACCCGCGGGAGTATTATTATATGACGGCAGATTCTGTGTACCGGACGTTGCGGGCTTACGGCGGCAGATTATGGGCGAGGCCCATAATGCACGGTATTCTGTTCATCCTGGTTCCACTAAAATGTATCGGGACCTCAGGTGTTTGTATTGGTGGGACGGCATGAAGAAAGATATTGCTGAGTTTGTTAGTCAGTGCCCGAACTGCCAGCAAGTTAAGATCGAGCATCAGAAGCCCGGTGGATTATTACAGGAGATGGAAATTCCAGCCTGGAAATGGGAGATGATTAATATGGATTTTGTTGTTGGATTACCGCGCACTCCACGCAGGTACGACTCTATCTGGGTTGTTGTTGACAGGCTGACGAAATCAGCCCATTTCCTTCCGGTTCGGACTACTTATTCGGCTGAGGACTATGCCAGATTGTATATCAGAGAGATAGTCAGACTTCACGGAGTCCCGATATCTATTATTACTGACCGAGGTACCCAGTTTACAGCAAATTTCTGGAGGTCATTTCAGGAGGGATTAGGGACTCAGGTGAGTCTCAGTACAGCTTTTCACCCTCAGTCCGACGGGCAGGCCGAGCGCACTATTCAGACGCTCGAAGATATGTTGCGGGCCTGCGTTATTGATTTTAGGGGCAGCTGGGATGATCATTTGCCGCTTATTGAGTTTGCCTATAATAACAGTTATCACTCCAGCATTCAGATGGCTCCGTACGAGGCCCTTTATGGCAGGAGATGCAGGTCTCCTATTGGCTGGTTTGACGTGGGCGAGACTAAGTTGATTGGGCCAGATGTAATACAGGAGGCTGTAGATAAGGTAAAGCTTATTCGAGAACGATTATTGGCTGCTCAGAGTCGACAGAAGGCTTATGCAGATAGACGACGTCGACCGTTAGAGTTCCGGATTGGCGACTGGGTATTCCTGAAGGTGTCGCCCATGAAGGGTGTCATGAGATTCGGTAAAAAGGGTAAGTTGAGCCCCCGGTACATTGGACCGTATCAGATCGTGCGAAAGATAGGCGAGGTCGCCTATGAGCTAGACTTACCATCCGACTTGGAGGCCGTACACCCAGTGTTTCATGTGTCTATGTTGCGGAAATGCATTGGTGATCCTGCCAGGATATTCCCAGTTGACGACATTCAGGTGACGGAGCAGTTATCTTATGACGAGCAGCCTGTATCTATTCTGGATCGTCAGGTGAGGAGATTGCGCACTAAGGAAGTGCCTTCTGTCAAGGTTCTGTGGCGCAATAACAACCGGGAAGAGATGACTTGGGAGGCGGAGGATGAGATGAAGAAGAGATTCCCCCATTTATTCCCTACGCCTCCTGTAATCTAGATTTTTGTATTTGTTGTACCAATGAACGGATGGACCATGTGTGCTATTTATATATAAAATGGTTTTCCCGTTATGCTTGTGGGTCTTCATAAGATTTGTTTAACATTCGGGGATGAATGTTCCTAAGGGGGGGAGAATGTTAGGCCCCGTGTTTTCGTACAATTGGAAATCGAGAAATAACTATGACTCGGGTGTTAGAAGGACATAAATTAATTTTTGAGAATATGACTATGTTGGTTGTGTAATTTTTAATGCTAAGACCTCGGGGAGGGCCGAGGATAAATTTGGAATTTCGGAAATTAGTTTCGGGAATTACAAACCGGGACTTTTATGAATTGGGCCAAGAAAGTTGAAACAAAAATTGAAGCCCAAGATTTGGAGGGTGGCCGGCCCCTTGCCAAGCCCAAACCCACCAATTTAAAGTCATGTGCTATGCACATGACTAGTATTGGATATATACAACTCTTCTACACTTGGAATTTTCATTAAATCAAAAAAATCAAGAACACAACAAGAGAAGGGCTTCGGCCGTGACTAAGGAGAAAGAAAAAAAAAATCCCAAGCTTGTGTGGTGGTTCAATAATCCTAGTTTCTACATATTTGAGAAGTGCTCAAGACGCTCTCCGACGTGGTATAAATAGTTTGGCACGGGGACGACGTTTTCGACAAGTCGGAAAGTTAGTAAAAAGGTAAGAATCTTGCCCCTCTAATGTTATAGAATTGCTATGAATGCGTTAAGGATTGGAAGTAGACGAGAATCCCGTAATTTAGACGTAAATAGAAAGTCGTGGGTGTGTGTTTGTAGTGTGTTTGGCCGTGAGCCATAGATAAGGAAATTGGTGTGAATTGATCTTGTTTAAATTGGCATAATGTGTTGTTGTGACCCTTAGATCGTAATTGATTGATTGTTGAATTAAATTGGCGGTGGAAAACGAATTCGGGTGTTATCGGAAAGTGTATATCCTTGGTATCTTTATGTATATCAATGTATATTTTTGGTGCTAGAGACTTTAGATATGACTTTTTAACGATATGGGTGGATTTGGAATGAAACGACGTTAGTTAGAATGTTCGTTGTGAATTTTAGCGTTTTGAAGAATTATGGAAATAAATTGGTTTTGGTGCAATTTCGTGTATGGCTTAGATTGAATTTGGAATGTGTTTGACTAGTGTTGAATGGTTAAATGAATACAAATTATGTGAATATAGAATCGGGATTTTGAACGTTTGAACGAAAAGTTGCCAACTTTGGAAGTCGTGTAGAACTTTAATACTTGAATGGTTTGATTGTTGTTTGGTTTGGTTGTTGACGTGTGGGCTGTTGTAATTGGTTAATTTGAGCCGAGCTGCGCCTCGGGGATGTTAGATTTATAGGGGAAATGCTGCCGAAATTTCGGTAGGCAATTATGGAGTTTAAGGCATTCCTTGAGCCTAAGAATCTCATTTGGTAACTTTGACCATTTGCAGATTTTTGACGAAACGGGACGAGACATTTGGAAGAGCTTACGACGCCTGTGAGGTATGTAAAGCCTCCCACTCTTTCATTTGGCATATCTTAGTGTGTCAGTCGAATATGAGACCTTTCGGAGCATTTCTGCTCCTCGAAACCCGATCCACAGAAAAGTTACTATTCATTCAATTCTATTGAAGCCTAAAGGCTCCAATTTGGCTAGAATGCCACTATTCGTCCGAAACCTATCGAAATGTGGTCGGGTAACCTAGAAATGATAATGTATGACCTTTGGCATATAAATGCTCGTAGAAACACGTTCGCCACCTCACTTCGACTCGAGGTGGGCCCGCTACCCCAAAATGCCCGATTTGCCCTTCGGGCCACCTTTGATAATAAATTTGTACATACTACTTCGGATCTTTGGAACATCCTCCTACGGGGTAGGTTTGTACAATTCGATACGCTAACCTATGCTTTGAATTATATGGACCATTTTGGAAACGTGTTACGAAATGAAACTTTATGTCGACTAAGTATTCGACTATTTTGTAATATGATATGATTTATGAATTTACTTTGTTTTGAAACACTATTTTGAAAGACGATTTGCATTTGTTTGCTCACGACTCCGTTCGTGCCTTATTATGATTTCGTTCGCCGGTTCCCGGGCCGGTTTTGATTCGTGCGCCTTATGATAATTCGGCCGTATGCTGTGTTACGGTTCCCAAGGCTTCGCCATAGGGCCGGGTTCCGTTTGGAGTTATGCTGTGATATGGCTCGGGATGCGATACGCTCACCGATGATTATGATTATGTTCGGGGATGTACGGAGATTTGAAACCTTCTGGTGTTATGCTGTGTGTGGCGCCAGCGTCGGAGTGGCGACCACGTTCTTAAGCGTTTGCATGATTTTACTTGCATAATATATATGTATATGATTTCGATACAGACTTTGACATCTGATTTGCTTTCGATTTTGATTCATATTTCTGTACTCCGTGCTTTACATACTCAGTACATATTCCGTACTGACCCCCTCTCTCCGGGGGGCTGCGTTTTATGCCCGCAGGTGCAGATTCCGGTGATCTTCCGCAGTAGGCTTCACCTATTTCTTCCTCGGAGTACTCTTACTAGATCCGGAGTCCACTCTTGGTACAGACTCCTCCACTTTGTATATACTTTGTACATTTGACGGTTTGGGTACGGCGGGGCCCTGTCTCGCCATATGTTATGTTTCGAATTCGTAGAGGCCTGTAGTCATCTTTGTGGGGCGAGGGTCCTATGTGTATACTGTATGATTTTGCCTTTGGGTCTTAAAGCGGTCTGTTTGATATGATGGCCCCCAAATGACCCTTCTGTATATATTTGTATTTTGACCGGCGATGCCTATTCCGCCGCTTTGTTTGAGTTTGATTTGATATGACCGCTTAAGACGTATTTTTGATATAAATTATATTTGATATAACTTTTGTAAAACTATGAAATCAGTTTGGATTTGGAAACGAAAATGCGATTTGGTCTGGGTACCCAGGTAGGGTGCCAGTCGCGGCCCACGGGGCTGGGTCGTGACAGTTTTAAGGTAATCAGATTTTATTTACACAAGTTCTAGGTATTTAGACAACTTTTCTAACCATTTGCAACAGAATTAGTTCAATTCCACTGAATGGAACAAGGACAAGTTTAGACGCAGGTTCCGAAGAGTAGAGTAGTCCCCGAGGTCCAAATTCAAAGCTAATACATCTAGGACATGCCAAGAGAAGGAAAGGTGGAGCTTTACATGCCTTTCTTTCCTTTTACGCTCGCCAAACCTCAAATCCCGTTTCGTCCGAAACCTACAAATGGTCACATCTACCAAATGTTACTATAAGGCTTTTGGCATCCAATCTTGAATTAGTACTTGTCTACCGAAATTTCGGCAGCACCTCCCCTATAAATACGACACCCCGAGAATTCAACTCGGCCAAAATAATTCAACAACAACCCAACAACAACACCAACAACAACAACAATCACTACAAATCACAATATGTCACAATTAGACTTCTTTCCAACATAATGCAATAGCTTTCATTCCGACTTCGCATTTTCAAATCAATACCAACATGCTCATATTCATTACTAATCAAGATCACTACAATATAATTCGGAAACATTTCATATCATTTCTACAATATATTCACAAGATATACAAAATATACAAACTTTCCACCAAAACCATAATTCATCCGAAACCTCTAATTTTCGACATAAATATCCATAACACATTTTCATCCTCCAATTTCATTAACAATAATCATAATTCGTGCCTTAACAATTTCATTTTTCATAATTACATAAATTTACCATAAAATCACAAAACTTCCCATAGCAACTTAACAACCAATCTTTCATGCTAATATGGACTAGCATCCTTCTAAATTCACCAACCAACATAACAATTCACATATAGCTATTTCATAATTTTTATTTCCGTAATGAAGTCGAAATTAATACTAACAACATCAATAGCAACATCCTCCACATGCTACAAGTTAACTACATTTATTTTCATCCAAAATTCTCTTCAAATCTCATTCCATAATTCACAATACCAACAGACGAATTTATATCGCT
Source organism: Lycium barbarum (assembly GCF_019175385.1). NCBI lineage: Eukaryota > Viridiplantae > Streptophyta > Magnoliopsida > Solanales > Solanaceae > Lycium > Lycium barbarum. The sequence continues at coordinate 58,108,308 of NC_083345.1, read as the reverse complement.
ATTTTTCCCGTTCTAATCCGTTAAAACTTTAAATAATCTTGTTAGCAATGAAAAGGAGCCTTATCCATACCTTAAGAATTCAGCCACCACGTTATCACCCTCCTCCTTGGTTGATTTTTACCTCAAATTGAAGACAACGCGACATACAACACTTTTGTCTTCATGGGCTTCAGGATTCGGGGCTCGGATTTTGATCAAAATTGATTTTTCTTCTTTCGAATACTCTTTTCTCTCACTCTCCAGAACTTTATGGTCTTCTTTGTATGAATAATGAGGAGAAAGACCTGAAATTTCATTTAAAAGGGTGTGGGTAATGGGCCTAACCCGGTTGGGCCCGAGTTGGGCCTAGCCCACTGACCTTTCGACCTTAAAACGTCCATATCCCCTTGTACCGACGTCACCTGGGAACCCACGACCTATGGTTGGAAAGCTAATTAAATTATCTACAACTTCTATTTCTTGGTAAATTTCCAAATTCCAAACTTATAATACCGTTTTTGCCCCTCAAAGTCAGGTCACCCAAAAATGTTTTCTTAAAAATATTCGTTTGGAGGCCTTCCACTTTGATTTGGCCCAAGGGTCCTTCATGAGTTGTGTTTAACTTTACATATGTGATTCATATAACTTGTCACATGTTCCAAAAAAATATCGATGTGTGGGCCCCACCCTAGCAAATAATACGACGTTAAAAAATACGGGATATAACAAAAACCTTCTGGTATACCTTATATACATCATTCCTCATTAAATATACTTAATAATGCTTGCTCCTTATATTCCAAAGTGGTTTTACTTAACCATAACTCAACGGACTTATGTTTCAAATTTGATAAATGCTTCTTCGAAGATACGGGGTGTAACAAGAGGTCTGGAGAATTTAAAAAAATTATAAGGAGTGAATGGCTGTGACTGAAGCAACACAATGGTTGGAATTGTTGTGACTATTCGTATGAAATATTTTGTTTAAACACATTAGTAGATTATTTAGGTTAATTAAAGGGGTATTTACGTAATTTAACTTTCAAGTTAGGGAGTTCACGCTTTTAATATAATATAGATAGATTATGTATATGGTGTTTAGGAGTGTTCTATAATTTAAAAAGTTTATACACTTGAGAAAAAGTTTACCATGAATTTATTCTTAACTATAGATATTTAAGAATATAATATTTATCCAATCGATTATAGATGTAGACAAAAAACTCAGGTTTTTGCTTAACAATTTTTATTGGTTTTATACGTATGATATCTCGCTTATATGCATCACAGAAAACATGTACATTAGTCGTGCATAATTTATCGGTGAATTGCAATTCACTTAATTGTAATTCATTTTAAAATGATGATGACAATTGATATGTCATGTGTAAGCAATGAAACACATCGAGTATGTACCTATGAACATTATAAAATTGGTCTTTTAAGATTCACTCCACCAATTCAATTTATGTATTTTATTAAAAATTCACTTTTTATAGTTAAAACTATTTTTTTACTCCATCATATAACATAGCAGGTTTAAAGTTATATAAGAAATATTATAATATATTTATTAAAACCACAAAATTTACAAGGTTTTTTAGTTTTTTAAAATTTCATATCTAATTAAATTAATACATATAAAATGAAATATGACGTATTTATATTTTTTTATAACTTTTAGCCTGCACTATCATAAGTTCACAGGGTAAAAGTGATCTATATCTCATTCTTTTTAAATAAAAATATTAAACTCAGCTCACTGGATCACTTTAGAAATGTTACTGTTAGTTACGTTTTAGCCTGAAGTCATAACTCTGGGTTATAACTTTAAAATAAATCATTGTCAAATTTCATACAAAAGTTGTCTGTGCCTGGATTCTTAAAGTCGTTACTCTTTGATGCAAGCCCACTTGCCTCAAGGCCATTTACAAGGAGCCAAGCCCGGGAACTACAACACTTGCAAAGCCTATTCATGAAGCGGGAGGCTCTTGAGTACACTTTTGATGAACACCTTGGATCCCAAGTCCATTTGTTGATGAAGATTGCTTGGGGAGAAGAAGAGGAAATTGGAAGTTACCACAATGGCTAAAAGATGAAGAGTTGACTATTCTTGCAAAGGAGATTTCAAGATTTTGAAGAAAGAAGAATAGCCAAACTAGGCCCTTGTCTCATTAAGGGTGTTTATGTCATTTTTCTATCTTTTATTTCTAGCATAGTATAAATAGTTCTTGTTACACCTCGGAAATTTCTCCGTACTTGTTTAATGAGTGGAATGATGAAAAGTTGAGTGAATGATGTTTTATTAAGTCGGGAATGGCTAATTAAGCATTTTTGGAAATAAGAAAGTCGCGGAAAATTTTTCAGCCCAGTGGTCGTATATGGCACTATACGGCCCGTAAAGTGGTTTACGGACCGTATAGTGCAATCGTCCTCCAGCTTGTCAAAATCCCAACTTTCTGTAAATGTTGAATATGGTTAAATACGACCCAGTTTACGGCCCGTAAACTGGTTTACGGACCGTAAACCAGGTCGTAAACTACCATGTCCATCAGCCAAAACTTTTTGTCTTTGAAATGGTTAAATACGACCACAGTGGACGGACCGTAAACCAAAATACGGTCCGTATATGGTGGTTTACGACCACTGTTCACCCCGACAAGAATTCATTAAAGATCAGATTTTGTGATTTTAAAAAGGGACTTAGGCTTCATATTATTTCATTATTCATCCAACAACTCAAGAGACCTCTAGAACATTCCAAATAATTCCTCCACAAGAATTCAAGAGAATTAAAGGGAATATCAAGACCAACAACACTAATTTCATGGAATCAAGTGTAAGAACACATCAAAGGATCTTCTAAGTCAAGAAATTCCCCAGAAGGTGGAACTAGGGTTTTGGCTAATTGAAGTGTTTCAACCTAAGGATTGTTCAACCATCATCCAAGGTAAGTTTCATGATTATTCCATGTTGTTTGAAGTATTGGAAAGCTTAGACACTTGAAATGTAGAAGAACATAGAAATGGGTCATTATTGAGTGAATAGTGACATAAATGAATGATAGTGGAATTGAACTATGAATATTGAAGTGTTGTGAGTAAAAATACGTTATAAATGATGTTTATATCATGAAACAAGCATTAAATGCATGAAAACGCAAGGATGAGCTAGAAGTAGAAATAAGGGGAAAATTGGAGGAAATGGTGGATTTTGCCAAATGTACGTAAATGACGATTGTCGATTGTGATATTATGAGTAATGTTATGAATGTTGGGAGTTGAGATAAAGCATGAGAAAAGTAGTATAAACGAAGGAAGCGTTGTCCGACTTTTCCTAGAATTAGCGATGCGTTCTTGTAGTTAGTTACTAACGTTGATCCAAATTCTCTTATGAAGGTAACGACGCGATATTGAAGGAGAGTAAGTGAGCGATATATTAGCTAAACGACCAAGGTATGTGAGGCTAGTCCTTCTTTCTAATGGCATGAATCTTTTAACTTGAATCCCTATTCCTTTTATGAGTTCTTACATTCTAAGAAGTTAAAAGCTCATACTTATGGATGTCTATATGAGATAAGTTATACTCTATGATGACATTAGAATGATGATGGTGTTATTCCTTGCCTACACTCACCTTATGTACTATTCCTTTCAAGGTGAGGCAGAATGTCCATAATGGTTCCATAATGTAATCGGGGGATCACGACCTTACGTCACCCCGATAGAGTAAAGTTGATCATGAGTCTTATATACGCATTATGATAAGATAAGTATTTTATGATAAGTATATAACTATGAGTATTTACATTAAGCATGTCATGATTGTATTCACACCGGGCCTAGTTGGCCGGGCAGACACCGCTTCGGCGGGCGGCGATACGGATACACCACGACCTACGGGCGTGGGCAGACACCACTAGTGGGCGGCATGAGATGGTACCCCGGACGCGGGAGGCCTGGACGCGGGCTAATATTATTGATTATCACACCGTTCCGACATGGACGGGCAGCTTGCATATGATGCATACATGTCATGATGATGAGTATGAGTAAGATAGCATGCATTACTTCATTTATGATTATCAGTCAGATCCAGATGTCTCATGTTGATGTTATCCTCATATTATTGACGTTTCCTTTCATTATGTATGCCTCTCATACTCGGTACAATATTCGTACTGACGTCCTTTCTTTGGACGCTGTGTTCATGCCCACAGGTAGACAAGGAGGAGAGCTTGGCCCAGGTCCTCAGTAGCTGTCAGCTGATAGATAGCACTCCATCGTTCGGAGGTGCTTATAGCTATTCTTTTGATGTACATTCATATATGCATATTTTGGGCATGACGGAGTCTTGTTCCGTCTATGTATTCATTATGTTAGTAGAGGCTCGTAGATACGCAGTGTGGGTTAGATGGTCTCACAAGATGTTTTCATATGTATGTATATTATTTTGATGGCTAGGGGGCAAATGTATATAAAGTATTTATATTTTTATTAAATTTGATTTTCCTACAATTGGTATGTAAAATTGATAAAAGAGTATTAAATGAGCGAGACAAGCAGTAGAGTAAGCGGTGCTCGGTAATTGCTCCGGGTACCCGTCGCGGCCCCTAGCTGGGTCGTGACAGTTCTCTTCTTCTTCATGGAAGATTTAGACTATTTTGATTATTGATATTTTGGGATTGTAAAACTCTTTTGAGTGTTGAGACCTTACTAAGCTTGAGATTGTGAACATTGTGAGAGGATTGATTATTAGGGTGTCAAATCCCTATTGGTCATCCTAAGAGTTTGGTGCTCTTTAGTTCCTAAATTAGAGGTCAACTTAATCTAAGAACTTTGGTTGCTAATTTGGGTCTTTAGTTGTGTCAAATTATCTATCCTTTACTTTTTTGTCCTTCTTTCTTCAATTTTCGTTTTGATTATTGTATCAATTGGTATCAGATCTTGGATTAGATTTGTTCTATCAAATCTAGCCTAGGGTTTGTTGCTTAAAACAAATCTGGAAATTCTCCACCAAAAACCCCAAAAATTTTGTGTTTGTTTTGTTGTTTTGTTATTAGATTCTTGTTCCTTAGTATGTTAGGGTTTCAAATCTTCAAATTCCGTGTCATTCGGGTCAATATTGAAGAATCTACCATTATTGGGTTGAAGCTTTAGAAAAGGTTGAAGAACAACTTGGTGGGTTTTGATTTGTGACGAAATTGGGAGTTGATAACCATTGGGCTTTGTTCTACTAGGTTAAAGAAGCCTAAATCCGAAATTTGGGGGTATAATGAGTTGATTTGAAGGTAGCTAGTAATTTGAATGTTCATGTGTTCTTGAGCTATCTTCATAGATTCAAGTGGAGAAGAAGACAAAAAAGAAAAGTTAGATCCCAAAGGTTTATATCCATGTTTTGAAAAAGTGTTTTTTTTAGCCTCAAATGGAATGGTTTTAGGTTGAGTGGGTCCATTGTGTCAAAAGAAGTCAACAAACCCAGCCCAAGATCCAAGAAAATACGTGCTAAACGTCGTCACTGAAGCAAATATACGGTCCAAATTCAGGGACCGTAAAAGAAGTACGGACCGTTAATCCAATCCGTCAAATTGAAGCTTGGAAAAGTTGAACACTGTTGGAGATCTACGGTTGCTATATATGGACCATAAATAAGATACGGTCCATAGATTTGAGAACAGTCCCCAACCGTAGATTGGAGTGAGATTTTCTACGCTACTGTTGCTGATTTACGGTGACCATATACGGACCGTATAATTGAAGAAATCCCTTCCGTAAATCTGAAGTCCAAATTCGTAGATTTTGTTCCCCATTTACGGACAACATCTACGGTCCGCCAAAAACATACGGACCGTATAACTTCACTCAGTTCAGACCGTAAATTCCAACAACGAAAAGGTACATTTGATTCAATTCCTTCACTTCTTTTCCAAAAATTTCCTTTAATCCTTGGTTGTTTGTTTGTCTCATTATTTCTTAGGTAAGGAACAAAAAACAAAATCCTTATTTCAAATTGATACCTTAGATCATTTGGGACTTCAAGACCACATTTTCAAGTTATCACCTACCCTGGCCCGAAATTCGATTTATTTCCCGATTTTAGCATTTCATTTTCTTGTGTCTCTCAACTAGTAGCCATTTAGTAGTTGTTCCTACTAGTGTTTGCTAGTTCTTGTGTTCGTATTTCTTTCTTGCCAATTCTTTCGTGCTTTTCATCGTTTTGCTTCGTTGTTAATTTCTTGGTTCAAGTCTGTTAGATTGAATTGAGTCGTCCGTCTTTCTTAGTCTAACAAGAATCTATTCCGACCAAGAGTAGAATTTGAACCCTTGTGACTAGTCGACATTAACAAGCACACAATCTTTGGCGGAGGCAATTTATGAGGCAATTAAAGGTGCGCATACTTGAGCGATTGTGAGTTGATTTTTACTAACCTCACGTGTTTGCTTGTTTTGTTGAGTGTCTTAATAGGTCCCATGGCTATGGAGGATGAAACACAAGTTCCCACCGGGGAACTCACACTAGTTGATGTAATAAGGGCCTTGCAAGCCTTGAACGATAAGGTTGGTAGTATGGATGGTCGAATGGAAAACTTGGGAAGTAGGGTGGAAGCAATTGAAGGAGGTAGTAGAGAGGTCTCGTTTTTGCCCCGAGTGCAATACCAAGGAGGCACAAGTGGAGCTACTCGAAGCACTTCACTTACATTGTCACCCGGCACCTTCCATCATCTATATAACCCCATTCCACAAAACCCCCCCCAAAACACCCCTCAAAACACAACCCTCACCCCACCAAACAACATTCCCAAAGGCTAACGGAACAACCCACCCCCACAAGATCAAACTCCAAATGATCCACATCCAAATGATCCACCCCCAAATGATCCACACCTAAATGCACCTATGCCACCCCAACACCATCCAAACATCCAACAACCAAATGACGATGAGATAGAAGAAGCTATACTCGAGCACGAACGATATGGAGACCAAGGTTGGAGGCAACGAGGGCAAGCACAAGGAGGTTATCGAGGGAGGGGTAGAAGGCATGGTCCTAAACCTCACATGGGTAGGAAAAGAGGGTACCAAGCTCGTGAAGGGTACCAAGGTCGTGACCATCAAGGTTATGACGACGATGGAGATTTCAATGGGAATCACGGTTATGGAGGAGGGAGAGACACGAGTCTCAATTCCATCAAGGTTGCTCTTCAAACCTTCAAAGGAAGTAGTGATCCCGATACATTCCTTGATTGGGTGATGCATTGTGATAGAATCTTCTTGACGAATGACATGTCCGAGGTGAAAAAGGCGTCTTACGCCATTGCTCAATTCGAAGGGTATGCCTCCACATGGTGGGAAACTCAAGTGAAAGCAAGAAGAATTATTGGACTTCCGCCCACACCTACTTGGGATGAATTGAAGGATGCCATGCGGTGTAAGTATGTCACCGAACGCTACAAACAAGAACAACTCAAGAAGGTGTATACTTTAAGGCAAAACAAAAAGAGTGTGGAAGAATATTATAATGAGTTCCAAATTGTCAAGATGAGAATCGACTTTGACGAGGATGAGTTAGATGATATGACTCGGTTCTGAGCCGGGGTAAATAGTGATATTGTCTCCCAAATGAGACTCCACAACTATGGGAGCATTAAAGAAACCCTTCAAGCGGCTATTGAAATAGAGGAGGGTCTCAAGGAAGACAAAATCAATAAGTCAAGGGGCTATGTGAGTTCATGGAACAATAACAAAGAACAAGGAGCCTCCCCCTCAAATTGGCAAAAGAATAAGGGCCCCATACAATAAGCCAAGAAACCATTTGTGAAGAATTCTCAAGTGGAGAAGCAAGTTGACAAACAACCTCCGAAGTTTGCTCTAAAAGAAGGAGGTACGAAAACTCCTATTCAATGCTTTAAATGCCATGGCTTCGGTCATAGAGCAAGTGAATGCCCTAATCGTAGAGCGTTTATTTTGAGAGACACTTATAGTGAGGATGAGGAAGAATGTGAGGAAGGAGATAATGAGGGCGATCATGAGAATGAACAACATGATAGTGAAGGGGATGGTGTTGAAGGTGATGATGAGCCTATTGTACCTCTCTATGTGGTGTGAAGAACCATGATAAGCAAACCAATGGATGACCCAAGTCAACGGGAAAATCTCTTCCATTCCAAGTGCATCATGAACCAAAACACTAGCATCATGATCATTGATAGTGGGAGTTGTGCCAATGTTGCTAGTACCACCCTTGTTGATTTCTTGAAACTTCCCACCACCCGCCATGAAAACCCTTACAAACTTCAATGGCTCAATGAATGTGGTGAATTGAAGGTGACTAGGTAAGCTATCATCAAATTCGCGGTTGGGAAGTATCACGATGAGGTGTTATGTGATGTTGTTCCCATGCAAGCGTGTCATCTTCTACTTTGCCGACCATGGCAATATGATAGGTCCGTCAACCATAATGGGAGAACTAACCAATACACCCTTGTCCACAATGGTGTCAAACATGTATTGAATCCCATGAATCCCTCCCAAGTGGGTGAGATCTATAACAAAATGAGGGAGTTAAAGGAGAAGGGTCATGGTGCATTGCAAAAGAAGAATGTGGGGGAAGAGGTGTTACACCTTGAAAGATTCCCCGTACCTGTACTGTGAATCGTACAATGAAGGTCATGGCGTATACGGTATTTCGATGAGTGAGAAATAGTATTTGATGACCCTAAACAAGATTTCAAAACCATCCGAGATAAGGAAAGGAAGTTGTTAAGGAAAACGAGTCGTATGTTGCATATCGGATAAGAATAACGAGCAACGATTTGGTGAGGGAATAATGGTGTCTTAGAGACATTCAATGACGTCCCTTAGATTGGTGTTGAAGTGTTAACCAAGTGTTAAGAAGGTTCCATAAGCATTGGGGATCAAACGAGTCGACGAAAACAAAGTTGGTTCAGTGAGGCATTATACGGCCAAACATACTGGCCGTATAAATTGTACCGGCCGTATGTTTGACCGTATAATTGTCCAAAGAGAGGACCAGCCACTGGACCAAATATACGGCCACACATACGGTCCGTATAAATAGTACGCACCATATGTTGGTCCGTATAAGTTGGCTCGGCCAACTTTTAAGTTTTAGTGTAAGGGTCTATTTTTCATTTTATCCATTTCATTTCCTCAGCTCCACAACTCAAGAAAGCTCTAGAACTCTCTAAACAGTTCAACCATAAGAATACCAAGGAAAATCAATGATCAACAACATCAATTCATGGGTCAAGGCCTGTGAAACTCAAGTAGAAGTCATCCAAACCAAGAAAACCAAGAAGGGGAGAGATAGGGTTTTGGTGAAAGAGGAAGAAATCCACTCTAGACTTGTTCCACCATCATCTAAGGTAAGTTTCATAACTTTAGGAATGTTGTTTAAGGTATTAGAATACTAAGAAGCTTGAATTATAGAAAGACATGGAAAATGGGTCTTGAATGAGTGAATAGTGTCACCATTGAATGATAGTTGAACGGAATCATGAAAGTTGATATGTTATGATTATGAATACGTTATAAATGATGTATAGACCATGGAATAGGTGTGAAGTAAGCAAAATTATGACAATGAGCTAAAACCAATAAATGTGAAAAAATTGGAGAAAAATGGTGGATTTTGCTTAATGTGTACGAATGATGAATGTTAATACTATATTGTGAGTGTTGTTATAAATGTTTGGGAGTTGAAATAGAATATGGGGAAAAGTGGTAGAAACAAAGGAGATGCTGCCCAATTTTCTTTAGAAATAACGACGCGTTCTTATGGTCGATGGACTAACTATAATGCGTATTCTTTCGTGAAGGTGGCAACGTGATACCGAAGGAGAACGAGTGAACGATAGCTTAACTAAGCGACAAAGGTATGTGAGGCTAGTCCTTTTCTTTCTATGGTATGAATCTCATGACATGATTCTTCTCCCTTTCGATGATTCTCCTATATCCCGGAAAGCCAAGAGCCTAAGATCATGCATAGCTACATGAGTCAAGATATATGATGTGACGTTCTTATAAAGTAAATGATGTTGTTCCTTGTATACACTCACCTTATATCCTAATCCCTTCAAGATGAGGCAGAATGTTCATAAATGCTCATAATGGAATCGAGGGTTCACGACCTTACGTCACCTCGATAGAATGCAGTTGTCCTAGAGTCCTTGTGCATGTATGATGATAAGTATATTTTGATAAGAATATCATTATAAATATTTTATGATGAGCATGTCATGATTGCATCACACTGGGCCTAGTTGGCCGGGCAGTCACCGCGAAAGCGGGCAGCTATACGATACACCATGGCCAGTTGGCATGGGCAGACACCACTAGTGGGAGGCATGAGATGGTACCCCGGACGCGGGAGGCCTGGACGCTGGCTAATGTTACTGATTATCACACCGCACCTATATGGTCGGGCAGTTTATATATATATATATATATATATATATATATATATATATATATATATATACATGATATGCATACATGAGATGATGATAAGCATAAAAGTAACTCAGCATGCATTACTTTTTATATGATTCCCAGTCAGGTACAGTTGCTCCACACTCGATGCCTCCTTTACTTTCTTGATGTGTTGTTATTGTTCATGCCTTTCATACGCAATACAACATTCGTACTGACGTCCGTTTTCTTTGGACGCTGTGTTCATGCCCACGGGTAAACAGGGGAGCGATATCGATCCGGATTCTTAGGAGCTGTCAGCTGATTGAAAGGACTCCATTGTTCGGAGGTGCTGATGATTATTCTTTTGGTACATATGTATATTTTGGGCATGACGGAGTCATGTTCCGTCTACATATATAGTATGTCAGTAGAGGCTCGTAGATGCGTAGTGTGGGGTTAGATGGTCTCACAAGCCTACTATAGCATGCATGTATACATCATATATATTATTTTGATGGCCTAATGAGGCATTTGTATATGTATATATAGACTAATTGTGCTCTCCACCCAAAAATGATTTTCATACAATCATGAATGATAAAGGAGCGTAAATGACTATAATAAGTGAGGAAATAAGAGGTGCTCGGTGGTCAGCCTTGGGTACCCGTCGCGGCCCCTAGATGGGTCGTGATAGAAGTGGTATTAGAGCAGTTCGTCCTAGGAAGTGTCTACGAGCCGTGCCTAGTAGAGTCTTTTTTATGGTGTGTTGCGCGCCACGCTAATAAACAAGAGGCTACAAGGCATTTAGGAAAACGATCGTCTTTCTTCTTATGAGATCGTGCGATAGAGCCGTGCCTAAGATTATATCCCTCCTAAAAGTGTGTTATGATTTCAGAAAAATGCCGCAAAAGGGAAAAGCTACAGCTGCCCAGAAGGGCAAAGCTACAACGAAGAGGCGGGCAGAAGGAGAGCCTCCGGCGAATGTATAGGAGGGTGAATCACCAAATGAGGCATCGCCCAATGTAGAAGAGCAAGGAGGAGCCTCATGTTATGTCCCGTATTTTCGCGCATTTGGAAAAATTAGAAATAATCTTGACTTGTATGAAATAAAGTCATCATTGGTTACATTTAACACAAGAGTTGTGCATGAAAGAATATTTTTGTGGAAGTGTGGAATAAGGCTAAGGGAAAAATTGGAATTTCGGAAATTAGTTTCGGAAATTACAAATAGGGCCATAATTAATTGGGCTAGAAAGAGCAAAACAAAAAAACAAATTAAGGCCCAATTGGAGGGGGTGGCCGGCCCCCATTATGGGTCAAGGCCCATGAGTGGGTTTTTAATTGAAAGGCTTAAAAAAAAGAGATGACTAAGTCATCTTCAACTTGTAGAGAAAAAAAAAATCAAGAAGCTAAAGACCACCCCATTTTCGGCTACAAGAAAGAAAAGAAAGGAAATTTTCTTGCCATCAACCTTTGATCCAAAAGTTATTGTTTTGTGATATTTTCACTAATTCTAGTACCCTTTACAACTTGGTGTAGCTAATTTGGAAGGTAGGGAGCTTGTTTCCTCAAATTAACAAGTGGGTTTAGTGAAAAAGCTTGGAAGAACAAAGGTAAGATCTTGCTCCTTTTACTTTGGAATATATATATATATATATATATCTGTGTGTGTGTGTGTGTGTTGTAGCATGTAGGAATAAGTAGAAATTATGAAAAATATGAAAGTTTGCAAAGTGGGTATATATGGGTGCATTTGGCCGTGTGGTATGGAGATAAGAATGGCAATGAATTAAATTTTGTTTAATATGTTAGTTGTGTTGTGATGATCTCTTGTGATGTAAATGAAGTTTGAATGATATAAGTTTGTATTGAATTGGATGTAGAAACTTATGTCGTTTTAGTATGATTTTTCGACATTAAGGAAATGAAGTTGTTTGGTTGTGAATTATGATGATCATTGATGAAATTGGAAGTTGGAAACTTGTTATGAAATTGTATTCCAAAGATTTGATGTTTACCATAAATTATGACTTTGGCGGAAAGTTGTATATTATGTATATCAAGTGTATAACTTAAGGAAAATGATATGAAATGTCTCAAAATCTATATTGTGATGATCTTGAGTCATAATGGATGTGAAATCATTGATATTAGTGAAGGTTTGGATTAGAATGAAGGTTATGCCAACTTGTGAGAAAAATGACTAGTTGAAGGATATTTGTGTTTTTGATGTTCTTTGTTGATGTTAATGTTGTCGTTTGGGTTGTTGTTGATGATTTCTAGCCGAGTTGAATTCTCGGGGTGCTATATGTATAGGGGAAGTGCTGCCGAAATTTCGGTAGACAAATATGCTTTAAGTTGGAATAATGGTATTCATAACTCACGATTGGTAAACTTGACCAATTGCAGTTTTTCGACGAAACGGGAAGTGAGTTTGGAAAGGCTTAAGGAGCGTGAAAGGTATGTAAAGCTACCCCGATCTTTGTTTTGGCATGTCTAAGTGTTTTATGATCGGATTCGGGCCTCAAAAGACCTTCTTGGCCATCGGAATCCGCAAGAGAAAATCTCAGTTTTTCCTTCAGTAGAATTGAACCATTTTGATATGCTTTTCCTGAAATTATGCAAACTTTCTCTAAACTCCTTGGAAAGCTATAGAATGTCTGTAGAACCTTTATAGGTGACCGCATAAGCTTAAAGGGCGTAATTTGAGCCCACCGCCTTGCTTGTTCCGAGGTGGGCCCGCTATTCCCGATTTTGCCCTTAATGTACTAAAGTCCCCCTTTTTGAATGATTTTTGAAAGAAATGTTTCGACTACCCTTTTAATTACCTAACTAATATGGTTTTAAATATTCCATTAAGTCTGATAAATTGTTTTGATACTCGAAACTCCTTTACTATGATTCCTTCCGACTTCATCGGATCGGTTTGTCTTTGATATGCCTCATTGAGTCTATGGAAACATTTATGATGTTTTACTTGCATTAGTTTCTCACGACTCTATTCGTGGATGCCCCAATGTTTCCCACACTGAGCCCGGGCCAGGATATGTTGTCAAGCGTAATCCCCCTGCATTGTTCGCCACGCCTCGATGTAAGGGGGCAGGTATATGCGTACATGGGTTGGTGGAGTATGCTGTGCCATGTACGTTTGTTCTGATATGATTTACTATGGCCATCTAATATGACATATTATGTTACGGGGTTATGCCCCTATTCTGATTCTTCTGTGTTGTGGCACCAGCGTCGGGAGGGTGGCCACGTTCTGTCTGCCGGGTCCCTTGGCAGGGGCCAGATTTGATATGACATATGTTCTGTACACACTCTGCATGTTTTGGAAATATGTATCTGATACTTTGGATTTTCCGTTTACTTTCTGTATGTTCTGCACCAGTTATGATTTTGTTTCTGCAACTCAGGCTTTACATATTCAGTACCTATTTCGTACTGACCCCTTTCTTCGGGGGCTGCGTTTTCATGCCGCGCAGGTACCGACGACAGGTTCGCTGATCCGTTTGCTTAGGATCTCATTCTGCTATTCTTGGAGCGCTCTTTTATTCAGAGCCATCTTTTGGTATAGTCTGTCACTTCTATATATGTATATTCTCATTCATGGGTACGGCGGGGCCCTGTCCCGTCATAGGATTCCGTCGGTTTGTTAGAGGTCTATGGACATGTTGTGGGTTGGGATCTTTCTGTACAGTTGGGTGCTTATGTTGTGTTTGGGCGATCCCATTCGCCACGGTGGCCTGTCCGCATATATTTAAATGTTGCGTTGTTGGCCCTGTGTGGCCTTTGTTGGTATTTTCTGCGTGCAGGATATATGGGATAGTCCGTAAAACAAAGAAAACTCTGCCGAAAGTTTTCTAAAAATTAGCTAAATTTGAAATAAAGCCTTGTCGGCTTCTGTCATATACTAGAATGCGTTTGAGTGCCCAGATCGGGCACTAGTCATGGCCTACGGGGTTGGGTCGTGACAAAAGTGGTATCAGAGCGGTTCGTCCTCGGAATGTCTACAGACCGTGTCTAGTAGAGTCTTGTTTATCGGTGTGTTGTGCACCACACCTATGAACGGGAGGCTACAGGGCATTTAGGATACTACCCTTCTTTCTGTCTTAGATCGTGCGATAGAGCTGTGTTATCAGGATGATTCCTCCCTAACGAATTGTTACATTTGCAGTTATGCCTCCAAAAAAGGCGACAGCGGCCAAAAAGGCCAAGGCAGCAGCTGTGGGAGAGACTAGTCGGGCCCAGAGGGTTATCAGGGCCCATGCTCATATTGCTCCTGATATTTTGCCCCCGGCAGAGGGCTCTTCCACACCGCCACACGTAGAGGAGATTGGAGCAGCAGCAGCTGCAGGTCGAGGGGCGGCTCCACCGCCAGCTCCCGAGATTCCAGTACCTGAGCCTCCAGCTCCACGGCCAGGGACTGAGGATCAGACTATGAGAGAGGCAGTCCAGCTATTGACTAGACTTGTGGCAGGACAGGTTCAGGGGCACGGACTGGGAGGTGACCGGGCTTACAGGCGTGACAGTTCGAGAGCCCGTGAGTTCTTGACTTGTGGCCCTCCAGAGTTCTTCGGGACAAAGCCCGAGGAGGATCCCGAGGAGTTCATCAGGAAGATGCGACGCACCTTACAGTTTATTAATGCTTCCGAGACAGAGTCAGTTGCATTGGCTTCGTACCGGTTGTATGATGTAGCGGCAAATTGGTACGAGTCATGGGAGTTATCCAGAGGCGACGGCGCTCCCCCAGCAGTTTGGGATGATTTTTCTCAGGCTTTTCTTATCCACTTTCTGCCTCCGGAGTTACAGCGGGCCAAGGCTGACAGATTCTTATTGCTGAGGCAGAGGGGTCACAGTGTTCGAGAGTATAGTATGGAGTTCGACTCATTGGCCCGATACGCACCTGCTGTGGTAGCTACTATGGCTGACAGGATGCACAAGTACATTATGGGGCTGGACCGTTATTTTGTCGACAGCTGTTTGGTATTGGCTGCTCAGCCCGGCATGGATATTGCCCGGATTCAGGCCCACGCCCAGGGCATGGAGGACCGGCATAGGGAGCGTCAGCCTGATAGGGGCCAGGATCGGAGATAGCCCAAGAGGGCCAGATCATCTAGGTATTCTGGAGATTTTCGGGGCAGGCAGCCTCAGCAGCCTCAGCAGCCTAGCAGACATCCATCCCAGCCGGCACAGAGCGCACCTCCACAGCCTACAGGTCGCAGATTTGATAGCCCAGGTTATTCAAGAGCAGGTCAGAGCTCCAAGGCTTCAGGTTCGCGGACAGACAGGGGTTCTGGTCAGACGAGGCCACCTAGGCCTCAGTGTTCTTACTGTGGCAGATACCATCCTGGGGAGTGCTACAGAGCCACCGGTGCATGTTTCTCTTGTGGCCGCCAGGGCCATTCTGTGAGAGATTGCCCGTATAAGGGTAGTTCGGGTGGTGCAGCGCAGCCTACCGGATCAGCCGCCGGGTCTTCATCTTCATCAGTGGCTATGCGCCCTACGGGGCCAGGTACTTCAGCACCAGCGGGTCGCGGCAGAGGCCGTGGTGGAGCTTCTGGTACTAGCGGTCCTTCGAACCGCATCTATGCTCTGTCCAGCCGCCAGGATCAGGAGGCATCGCCTAATGTCGTTACAGGTACATTATTGGTTTTCTCTCGGTCTGTGTATGCATTGATTGATCCAGGTTCGACTTTGTCATATATTTCGCCTCTGGTTGCTTGTAAAATTGGTATAACATCTGAACCTATAGAGCCGTTTGAGGTAGCCACACCGATTGGGGACTTTATTTTAGCAAAACAGGTATATAAGAACTGTTCTGTAATTGTATGTGGCCGTGACACTAAGGCAGATCTGGTGGAGTTAGATATGGTCAAGTTCGATGTTATTATGGGAATGGACTGGCTAGCCTCCTGTTATACTAATGTTGATTGCCAAAATAAGGTAGTTCGTTTCCAGTTTCCTGGGGAGCCAGTTATAGAATGGGCCGGTAATACAGCATCGCCGAAAGGTAAGTTTATTTCATACCTTAAGGCAAAGAAAATGATCAGAAAGGGTTATTTTTATAATCTGGTTCGGGTACAAGACTTGACAGCAGAAACGCCGACTCTTCAGTCAGTTCCCGTGGTTAATGAATTTCCTGATGTGTTCCCCGAAGAGCTTCCAGGCCTTCCTCCAGAGCGGGAGATAGATTTTACTATTGATTTGCTTCCAGATACTCAGCCGATATCTATTCCCCCGTACAGAATGGCACCGGCAGAATTGAAAGAACTGAAAGAGCAGTTGAAGGATCTGTTAGAAAAAGGCTTCATTAGATCCAGCACTTCGCCTTGGGGAGCCCCGGTATTATTTGTGCGTAACAAAGACCGGTCATTGCGTAGTGTATTGATTATCGACAGCTGAATAAGGTAACAATAAAGAATAAATACCCCCTCCCCAGAATTGACGATTTGTTTGATCAGTTGCAGGGCGCCAAGTATTTTTCGAAGATAGATCTTCGGTCTGGCTATCATCAGGTACGGGTACGGGAGGCCGATATTCCTAAGACAGCATTCCGGACCAGATATGGGCATTATGAATTCAGAGTTATGTCTTTTGGGCTGACTAATGCTCCTGCGGTATTCATGGATTTAATGAATCGGGTATTCAGGCCATTCTTGGATATGTTCGTAATTGTATTTATCGATGATATTCTGGTTTATTCTCGATCCGAGGCAGAGCACGCAGATCATCTGAGAGCGGTATTGGGGGTACTTCGGCGTCAGAAATTATATGCAAAATTTTCTAAATGTGAATTCTGGCTGGCTTCAGTGGCATTTCTGGGGCATATTATTGCAGCTGATGGAGTCCGGGTGGATACACAGAAGATTGAGGCTGTGAAAAATTGGCCCATACCCACGACGCCCACCGAGGTACGTAGTTTCCTGGGGTTAGCAGGCTATTACAGAATATTTGTGGAAAAGTTTGCTTCGATTTCAGCGCCTTTGACAAGGCTAACTCAGAAGGGAGCCAAGTTCCAGTGGACTGATGCTTGTGAACGAAACTTCCAGTTGCTGAAAGAGAAGCTGACTACAGCCCCAGTTATGACTCTTCCAGAGGGACCCGATGGATATGTTATTTATTGTGACGCTTCTGGCGTGGGATTGGGCTGTGTATTGATGCAGCACGGTAGAGTTATAGCTTATGCTTCTCGGCAATTGAAAAAGCATGAAAAGAATTATCCTACTCACGATCTGGAGCTTGTAGCGGTGATCCATGCCCTGAAGATATGGAGACATTATTTATATGGCGTTCATGTTGATATCTATACAGATCATAAGAGTCTCCAGTATATTTTCAGACAAAAAGAGCATAATTTGCGACAACGGAGGTGGCTGGAGCTCCTGAAAGACTATGATGTGGATATTCTGTATCATCCGGGCAAGGCTAATGTTGTTGCAGATGCGCTTAGCCGGAAATCTATGGGCAGCTTGGTCGATTTACAGCCAGACAGGAGAGAGATAGTACGTGACATTCATCAGTTGGCTAACCTTGGGGTTCGTCTGGCCGATTCTGGAGGTACACAGATTTCTGTCCGAGGGGTTTCTGAATCATCTATTAAGGAAGATATCAAACGGCATCAATATGAAGATCCTGTTTTGGCACAGTACAGAGACACAGCCTATGATAAGGAGAAGACTCCGTTCGAGTTCACTCCGGACGGGACTTTATTATTTAGGGGCAGGTTGTGTGTACCTGATATTGCAGGCCTTCGGCAGCAGGTTATGAGCGAGGCACATTATGCTCGCTATTCGGTCCATCCTGGGTCTACGAAGATGTACCATGATCTCCGATGCTTATACTGGTGGGATGGCATGAAACGGGACATCGCAAAGTTCGTCGCCCAGTGTCCCAATTGTCAGCAGGTCAAGATTGAACACCAGAAACCGGGTGGACTGTTGCAGGAAATGGAAATTCCGACGTGGAAGTGAGAGATCATTAATATGGACTTCATTACAGGGTTGCCTCGCACTCCACGGAAGTATGATTCCATCTTGGTTATTGTTGATAGGCTGACAAAATCAGCCCATTTTCTCCCCGTCAGGACTACTTATTCCGCCGAGGATTATGCCAGGCTTTATATTAAAGAAATAGTGAAGCTTCATGGAGTTCCTATATCTATTATCACTGACAGAGGTGCTCAGTTCACGGTGAACTTCTGGACATCTTTTCAGGAAGGATTAGGGACTCAGCTGAGCCTGAGCACAGCTTTCCATCCTCAGAGTGACGGACAGGCCGAGCGCACTATCCAGACGCTTGAAGATATGTTGCGAGCCTGTGTTATTGATTTCAGAGGTAGCTGGGAGGATCACTTGCCATTGATTGAGTTTTCTTATAATAACAGCTACCATTCCAGCATCCAGATGGCTCCGTACGAGGCTTTATATGGTAGGAAATGCAGGTCACCTATCGGCTAGTTTGATATTGGCGAGACAGAATTAATCGGCCCAGATATGATCCAGCAGGCCGTTGATAAGGTGAAACTTATTCGGGAACGACTATTGGCAGCCCAGAGTCGACAGAAATCATACGCTGACAAACGGCGTCGTCCTTTGGAATTCCAGGTTGGTGATTGGGTATTTCTGAAAGTATCGCCTATGAAAGGCGTAATGTGGTTCGGCAGAAAGGCTAAGCTTAGTCCGCGTTATATTGGGCCTTATCTGATCGTGCGGAAAATTGGGAATGTCGCCTATGAGTTAGACCTGCCATCTGATTTGGAAGCAGTACATCCGGTATTCCATGTGTCTATGCTCCGCAAATGCATTGGTGCTCCCTCCAGAATATTTCCTGCGGATGATATTCAGGTGACGGAGCAGTTATCTTATGAGGATCAGCCCGTAGCTATTTTGGACCGCCAGGTAAGAAAGCTTCGGAACAAGGATGTAGCCTCTGTTAAGGTGCTGTGGCGGAATAATAATAGGGAGGAAATGACCTGGGAAGCCGAAGAGGAGATGAAGAAGAAATATTCTCATTTGTTCGCAGAACCCTCAGGTAATTCCGAACCTTTGCTTAATTCCATTTCGATAATGAATGTGTACTAATTGTGCTGTCTATAAACAGAAACTCCCCCAAAACCATTTCAACCCCTATAAGATCAATCTAACATTCGAGGACGAATGTTCTAAAGGGGGGGAGGATGTTATGTCCCGTATTTTCGCGCATTTGGAAAAATTAGAAATAATCTTGACTTGTATGAAATAAAGTCATCATTGGTTACATTTAACACAAGAGTTGTGCATGAAAGAATATTTTTGTGGAAGTGTGGAATAAGGCTAAGGGAAAAATTGGAATTTCGGAAATTAGTTTCGGAAATTACAAATAGGGCCATAATTAATTGGGCTAGAAAGAGCAAAAAAAAAAAAAAATTAAGGCCCAATTGGAGGGGGTGGCCGGACCCCATTATGGGTCAAGGCCCATGAGTGGGTTTTTAATTGAAAGGCTTAAAAAAAAAAGAGATGACTAAGTCATCTTCAACTTGTAGAGAAAACAAAAATCAAGAAGCTAAAGACCACCCCATTTTCGGCTACAAGAAAGAAAAGAAAGGAAATTTTCTTGCCATCAACCTTTGATCCAAAAGTTATTGTTTTGTGATATTTTCACTAATTCTAGTACCCTTTACAACTTGGTGTAGCTAATTTGGAAGGTAGGGAGCTTGTTTCCTCAAATTAACAAGTGGGTTTAGTGAAAAAGCTTGGAAGAACAAAGGTAAGATCTTGCTCCTTTTACTTTGGAATATAAAACTTTAGCTTGGACACAAATACAGCAGGCCCTTCCTAAATCCATGTGAATTCCTCTTCGTAGTTTTTCATTTCACCAGGCCCGTGAAATGATTTGACTTCCAAAACTCAATAAGATTGGGGATATCAAAAGAAAGGGAGTCTCACTAATTCTTTTATTGTGGATATGAATATGTAATTCGCCTCCGAAGATTAATGACGAAAGGTTGGTTTGTTTATCTGCAATTGAAAAAATCATTATCGATTGGATCCATTGATATGCGTTTTTTCTTTCATCTGCTTAAACGATTGCCGTGAATAAACTTATAGGAATAATTGGATTTAACTTAGTTACAAGCAATAAATAATAATGAAGAAATGAAAATTATACAATTTTTTTTGCTTCATTTTTACATTTTTATAGGGCTATACGGACTCGAACCGTAGACCTTCTCGGTAAAACAGATCAAACTTATTATTATTAAAATGATCTGAATTGTTTCAAAGACCCAACATGCATTTGTTTTGCATTGGGCTCTTTCATTAACTGACATAAATATCAGTTAGTCTGCCATTTTTTTTCTTGACAGAAAAAAAGATAAGGAAATGGCTCCATGTGCTCTGATTCATTATTTGGGAGCATTACAAAAGTGTTTCAAGGGTGGGGTTATCTTGACGTAGGTCTGTCTCTGGCCTAGATCAACCTAAGTTAAATGAAGTCTCTATCGTTCAAAAATCAAATTATGAAACTTCATACACCTTGAAGTTCATATGACGAAAAGAGATTTTTTTGAGGTCCTTATACTCATTATGCCTAGCATTGAATAGACTGGGTATTCACCTTATCAAGATCTCAAATCAATGATGGGGTCTGTTTGGCACCTCCTAAATGGGCGTCCAAATTGGACCGAACCTTTTGTCAGGCTATGGTTCCCTCAAAGTTATGGAGTAAGACATCGATTTCTCAACAAGATCAATTTTTATGATTGTATGATGAACTCCCTTGAAAAACATTGGCGCGCGTGTAAACGAGTTGCTCTACCAACTGAGCTATGGCCCTTAGTGCTTGTGATACATATTTTACCATGTAGATAAATTCTTGTCAAGATAAATATTCCATGATCCAACATCAACAATCTTTGATCTCTTTGAGTGTTATTCCTTAGATTAGTATTGCTTATAAGTAATATGATATTTATAATCCATCGACAGGATGTGTTGTAGCATGTAGGAATAAGTAGAAATTATGAAAAATATGAAAGTTTGCAAAGTGGGTATATATGGGTGCATTTGGCCGTGTGGTATGGAGATAAGAATGGCAATGAATTAAATTTTGTTTAATATGTTAGTTGTGTTGTGATGATCTCTTGTGATGTAAATGAAGTTAGAATGATATAAGTTTGTATTGAATTGGAATGTAGAAACTTATGTCGTTTTAGTATGATTTTTCGACATTAAGGAAATGAACTTGTTTGGTTGTGAATTATGATGATCATTGATGAAATTGGAAGTTGGAAACTTGTTATGAAATTGTATGCCAAAGATTTGATGTTTACCATAAATTATGACTTTGGCGGAAAGTTGTATATTATGTATATCAAGTGTATAACTTAAGGAAAATGATATGAAATGTCTCAAAATCTATATTGTGATGATCTTGAGTCATAATGGATGTGAAATCATTGATATTAGTGAAGGTTTGCATTAGAATGAAGGTTATGCCAACTTGTGAGAAAAATGACTAGTTGAAGGATATTTGTGTTTTTGATGTTCTTTGTTGATGTTAATGTTGTCGTTTGGGTTGTTGTTGATGATTTCTAGCCGAGTTGAATTCTCGGGGTGCTATATGTATAGGGGAAGTGCTGCCGAAATTTCGGTAGACAAATATGCTTTAAGTTGGAATAATGGTATTCATAACTCACGATTGGTAAACTTGACCAATTGTAGTTTTTTGACGAAACGGGAAGTGAGTTTGGAAAGGCTTAAGGAGCGTGAAAGGTATGTAAAGCTACCCCGATCTTTGTTTTGGCATGTCTAAGTGTTTTATGATCGGATTCGGGCCTCAAAAGACCTTCTTGGCCATCGGAATCCGCAAGAGAAAATCTCAGTTTTTCCTTCAGTAGAATTGAACCATTTTGATATGCTTTTCCTGAAATTATGCAAACTTTCTCTAAACTCCTTGGAAAGCTATAGAATGTGTTACATCTGACATTTTTGTTTATTCGAAAAATTCAAGATAAATGGACTTTTGATGAATAAGGCCACAATTGGACACTACTTGGTGTGAATGTGTGAGTTATGAAGTCAATGGTATAAGAATTACGAAAGGTGGCCAAGGGCAAAAAATTGGAATTTTGGGAACTTGTTCCATAAATTGCAAAATCTAGCCATTTTGGGTTCAAAAAAAATAAGTGGAGAAAGGCCCAACTTAAGGGGGCCCAACCGGCCAAAGGAGTCCAAGCCCATGGAATAATTAAATTCCATGGGGAATTATATATGTATTGATAAGTATTGAGAAGGTTCAAGAAACAAAACAAAAGTCAAGAACAAAAAAAAAAGAGGAGCCATTTCGGGTGAGAAAGAGGAGAAAAGAAAAAGAAAGAAAAAAATTTTGGAGCCAATTCTTGGGTTCAAAAATTCATCCCTTGTGAGGTTATGACTAAGTGCAAGGCCCTCTTCAAGTTGGTATAAATATTGTGGCAAGAAAACAATTTTTATCTCCAAGTGAAGGGCTTGAAGAAAGGTGAGAATTTCATGCTTTTGTTGTGCTAAAAATGATATATGTATGTTGTAGTATGTGTGAATGAATGAAAAACATGGAAATTTTGTGTGTTGGAATTTAGGGTGTGTTGGCCGAAAATGTATATGCAATTGCATGATTTCAATGGCTTGAATTCTTGTTGTAATCTAGTTGTAATATGATGGGAATTTTATTAGAAAGGAAGTGGAATGAATTAGTAAAAAAAAAAATTGGAAGTGTGGGAGATGGCCGTGTGGTGCTAGGTTTGATATGGAATATGAATTTGATCTTGGTTGTATGCTAATTGAGTTATGGTGAAGTGAATGGAAAGATAACAATTTTTATTGTCTTGGAAAAATGGTTATCAAGTTGTTGTAGGAAAGTATGCAACTTTGTTATGTTTATGTAAAAAAAATGGAAATGAATGTATCAAGAGACGAATCATGATTATTGTTGATGAACTTGGAATATGGAAAAATGTGTTTATGAACTTGTATGTTGAAGGTTGGAAAAATTGGATAAGTAGTGGCTCTAATGGAAAGTTGGTATGTTTGTATATCGTGTGAAAATGATAAGATATGCCTCCGACGTATGTTGGAATTACTTCGATAGGTAATGAATATGAAAATAATAAGTTTGGTTTGAAAGTGTAAGTTTGAAACGAAAGATGTTTCGTTATGTCGAAAGATGGCTAATAATGCCATAGTGTATGATTTAGTATCTATTGATGTTTGTTGTTGTTTGGATGTTATCTTTGGGTTGTTGTGTTGATAAATTAAGCCGAGCCAAGTCTCGGGGATGTCGTATATACAGAGGAAATGCTGCCGAAATTTCGGTAGGCAATTATGTGTAAAGTTAGAATATGGAAAGAGTGGAACTAACCAAATGGTAAACTTGACCATTTCCAGATTTTGGACGAAATTTGGATTGACGCCGAGCGAGCATAAGGCGCCATCGAGGTATGTGAAGCACTTCTCTACGTTCCTAGGCATGTTCTGGATGTGGTAGGCTCGGCCGCGAGCCCTAGGTCCGACTCCGTTCCCCGGAATTCGAGACGGAAAACCGCTCCAATTCCTTCAATTCAATTGAACCTATTTTCTTACAAATAGCCCTTAAAGTGAGATTTTGTACAAAACTTCCCCAAACGGAGTCGGAACACTTCCGAATGAGTATGGGTGACCTCATAAGGTCAATCATCAGTAATTTACATATGTAGCCTCGGGTTGGCCCGAGGTGGGCCCACAAGGCCCGATACTTCCGGTACGATTTTTAAAATACTTCTGTTTTGGTCCGATCTTCTCCAAAAACTTCTGAACTATTATTTTGTGAATATTATGGATATTTTTGTGTAATTTATACAATATTATTTCTGAACATCCGAGCATCCCATTCTGATAATCTGTCGTGCCTTCCTAACTAGGATATGAGCGCGTGCTATGCATACTATCTGGATATTCTGATTTTGGCTCGCCGTTTGGCACCCTTCTGATTGATCGAGTCTGTATGTTGAGTCTGTAGGTAGGTGGTTTCTCATTTATCGATTCGTGTCTGTCTCAATGCATTCTTTCACTGCGACCCGGGCCAGGTTCTGTTATCGTGCATATTTCTCTGCATTGTTCACCGCGTCCCTCGGCGTACGGGCCGGGATCTGTATGTCTGTATGATCTGTGTATGGGGATGGCGGCCAGGATGGCATATGATCTGATTTGATTCTGTCTGTCCACCGCGTCCCGTACTAAGAGGGCCGGGTTCTGTTACCGCGCCCCCAGACAGGGCCGGGATCTGTATGAATATATGCGTGTGCCATCTGTATTTATAAAGCACACGCCTTTGTATGATTTTGTATGACTCTGTGCTACTCTGCATGCATAATTCTGTCCGTCATACTACTGTCTGTCCGTCTGTGTTACAACTATTTCTGTATGTCCGTATGGCTTCTGCTTCTGTATGTCCGTATGGATTCAGATTCTGCTCGTCTGTCCGTATTATGACTCCGTCTGTCTATCCGAACTATAATTCTGTTCATTTGTGTGTAACACGATTCTGTATGTCTGTCTGGATCATAACTCTGTCCGTTAGTTTGACTTATGATTTTGCCCGTTATATTTCTGTGATTCTAGTTCGGACTATGTTTATATCTGTTACGTTTCTGCTTTACATACTCGGTACATTTTCCGTACTGACCCCCGTTCTTCGGGGGCTGCGCTACATGCCCGCAGGTACAGACGCACCAGGTGATACGCCGCCCGCGTAGGTTTCCGACTCTGCTACTTGAAGAGCTCCTTTGACTCGGAGCATATATCTTTGGTATATACCTTCTGTCTTTGTGTACTCCGTATGTCTGTATATTCTGGGTACGGCGGGGCCCTGTCCCGTCATATGATTCTGTATGTCTGTAGAGGCCTGTAGATAGATGTGTGGGTTACGGGTTCCGTCTGTATGTTAGCCCTATCGGCTTATCTGTAAATGTCTGTGTGTTCAGGTATATGTATATATATATATATGTATGTTACGCGCACGCCGTATTTGTATCGGCCTACTTCTGTACTTCTGTTTTGAAAAAAAAAATCTGTATGGTTCGAGTTCGATCAGGTAGGTACGTATGGGTGCCCAGTTAGGGTACCAGTCGCGGCCCACGGGGTTTGGGTCGTGACAAAAGTGGTATCAGAGCGGTTAGTCCTCGGTATGTCTACAGGCCGTGTCTAGTAGAGTCTTGTTTATCGATGTGTTGTGCACCACATCTATAAACAGGAAGCTACAGGGCATTTAGGATGTTACCCTTCTTTGGATTCTTAGATCGTGCGATAGAACCGTATTAGTAGGATGATCCTCTCCTAACGATCTGCTATGTTTCAGCGATGCCTCCGAGGAAGGCAACAGCCGCCCAGAAGGGCAAGGCGAGGATTGAAGCAGGAGAGAATAGCCAGGCCCCGAGGGTTACCAGGGCCAGTGTACAGCCTGCACTCGAGGATGTGCCCCCGTCGTCTGGGTCTGTTACACCCCCCTCGCGAGAGGATATAAGAGCAGCAGAAGCTGCTAATCGGGAGACGGCTCCACCGCAAGCTCCTGATGTTCCAGCGCCCGAGCCTCCAGCTCCACCGGCAGGGGCGGAAAGTAGGGCCATGCGAGATGCGGTTCAGTTATTAACCACACTAATGGCGGAACAGGTTCGCAGGCATGGATTTGGGGGTGGTCGTGCGGACAGGTATGAGAGCTCCAGGGCTCGCGAGTTTCTGACATGTGGTCCTCCAGAATTCTCCGGGACCAAGTCTGAGGAAGACCCCCAGGAGTTCATTAGGAAGATGGAGAGCACACTGCGATTGATTAAGGCTTCGCCGACTGAGTCTGTGGAGTTGGCTTCGTATCGATTGTATGAGGTGGCAGCAAATTGGTATGAGTCTTGGCAGCTCTCCAGGGGTGCCGATGCGCCCGCAGCGGTATGGGCCGAATTTACTAAGGCCTTTCTTGACCATTTTCTACCACCAGAGCTACGAAGAGCTAGGGTTGATCGGTTCTTGAACTTGAGACAGAATGGTAGAAGTGTTCGCGAGTACAGCCTAGAGTTCGACTCACTGGCTAGGTATGCACCCACCATAGTAGCTGAGATGGCCGACAGGGTGCACAGGTATGTGATGGGACTGGACTCTTATCTGATTGATGGTTGTTTGGCTGTGGCTGCTCAGCCAGGGATGCATGTAGCCCGGGTACAGGCACACGCCCAGGGCATGGAGGACCGACGTAGGGAACGTCGGCCTGATAGGGGTTACGACAGGGGCCAGCCTAAGAGAGCCAGATCGGCTGGGTATTCAGAGGGATTTCAGAGCGAGCCTTCCCAGCGGCAGAGAAATAGGTATTCGTCCCAGCCAGCCTACAGTACGCCCCCACAGTTCGCAGGACAGAGCTCCAGAGGTCCCGGTCAGTCGAGGCCACCCATAACCCCGTGTTCTTACTGTGGGAGGCCCCACCCGGGGGAGTGTTACCGCGCTACGGGCGCTTGTTATTTTTGTGGGAGCCCAGACCATCGAGTCAGAGAGTGCCCACTTAAGGGCAGTTCGGGTTCAGCCCGGCCTGCTGGGTCCGTTGCAGGCTCATCTTCTCCTTCAGCAGCCATGCGCCCTGCGGGGCGAGGAGCACCAGCACCAGCACCAGCGCCAGCGGGTCGTGGCAGAGGACGAGGTGCAGCTTCTGGTTACAGCGGTCCTTCGAACCGCGTGTTTGCTTTAACCGGCCGGCAGGATCCAGGAGCGTCTTCGAGTGCACGCCCAGGTACGCCAGCCAATCCTTTTTGAGAAATGTATGTATGGATAATTTTGTATTTTGTTGAATCACGTGATCTCATACTTCTGGGTATTAGAAATAGTAAGATAAATGTTAATTTGGTAGATACCGAGATTCAGAAAGGCAATATGGTAATGGTATGACTTAGCCGGGGGTGGGACCCGCTACCAAAATTTTTCCGAAAATCTGCGAAGACCCCGATTTACTCTAAAATTTTGTGACAAAGGTCGTGAGGGGCAATCGGCGATATTATATTAGCCCTAACGCGTCAAAAATGCATGAAAGTTTCGGAGTTAAGCGTGCTCAAGCCAGAGCAATTCTGGGATGGGTGACCCCCTGGGAAGTAATGCAAAGTTTTGCACAAGTGCAGGTATGACTGATATAAATGAAAATTTGGGGTAATTTAAAGGAAAAGAGAATGTATGGAGTAATTAGCGCCTTTACAGACACCACATAGTCCGACGCGGATTAAATGGGCAAAAAGCAAAGGGTGCGATACCCCTCGGAAAATTTAGCGAATCTGGATAACAGTCAGCAACGACCCGAATGTTATCAGGGGATAGAAAATGCCCAATTACATCATAAGTTAGTCTGGTATAACGATGGTTGTAAAAAGAAAGAGTGTATGGATGGTAGGGAAGAAGAGAGATAAGAAGGGCAAATAAGCAGAATCCTTGAAAAAGTCGATAAGCGGCACCCAAGACGATTTGTATGATTGATTCTGAATATGTTTCTGTCTGACATATCTCTGTACGATTAACCCTGATTACGAATCTGTCTGACACACCTCTGTATGTCTGACTCTGGATATAAATCCGTCTGGTGTGCCTCCGTACGTCTAATTTTGGTCACGCATCTGTCTGATACATCTCCGCATGTCTGATTCTAAGTGTGACTCTGTATGATACATTTCTGTAAGCCTGATTCCGATTTCGAAATCCGTCCGATACATTTTTATACATCTGACTCTGATCTTAGATCTGTCTGACATATTTCTGTATCTCTTCTTTTGATTATGAATCCATCCGCCAGAGTTTAACATGTCTGCTTCCGATTACGAATCCGTCCGATATGCTTCAACGTGTCCGATCCCAGTCCTGAATCTGTTGGTAAGAAGTGTCTGGTATGAAGTGGGATTACGAAAATGCGGTAGGAATTCAGGAGTGTAATAGGAAATGAGGTGGACTA
This sequence comes from Lycium barbarum, assembly GCF_019175385.1. NCBI lineage: Eukaryota > Viridiplantae > Streptophyta > Magnoliopsida > Solanales > Solanaceae > Lycium > Lycium barbarum. The sequence continues at coordinate 58,079,932 of NC_083345.1, read as the reverse complement.
TGATGTTTAGGAAACGTTCGTCGGTTACAAGAATATAGCTTATGGTTCGACGATTGCGTGGGGTACGAGAAGATATATTATGAAGGCATTTAAATCGGTGATGTGAAAAATTACCCCATAATGTTGGCAAAGCAGCCATGTCGGAAAATCAGCAAAGGACGACTATAAAGAGAACCCTCCCGGAGTGGTATGGCGCCCCATAAGGTCAATTTAACATTCGAGGACGAATGTTCTAAAGGGGGGAAGAATGTTACATCTGACATTTTTGTTTATTCGAAAAATTCAAGATAAATGGACTTTTGATGAATAAGGCCACAATTGGACACTACTTGGTGTGAATGTGTGAGTTATGAAGTCAATGGTATAAGAATTACGAAAGGTGGCCAAGGGCAAAAAATTGGAATTTTGGGAACTTGTTCCATAAATTGCAAAATCTAGCCATTTTGGGTTCAAAAAAAATAAGTGGAGAAAGGCCCAACTTAAGGGGGCCCAACCGGCCAAAGGAGTCCAAGCCCATGGAATAATTAAATTCCATGGGGAATTATATATGTATTGATAAGTATTGAGAAGGTTCAAGAAACAAAACAAAAGTCAAGAACAAAAAAAAAAGAGGAGCCATTTCGGGTGAGAAAGAGGAGAAAAGAAAAAGAAAGAAAAAAATTTTGGAGCCAATTCTTGGGTTCAAAAATTCATCCCTTGTGAGGTTATGACTAAGTGCAAGGCCCTCTTCAAGTTGGTATAAATATTGTGGCAAGAAAACAATTTTTATCTCCAAGTGAAGGGCTTGAAGAAAGGTGAGAATTTCATGCTTTTGTTGTGCTAAAAATGATATATGTATGTTGTAGTATGTGTGAATGAATGAAAAACATGGAAATTTTGTGTGTTGGAATTTAGGGTGTGTTGGCCGAAAATGTATATGCAATTGCATGATTTCAATGGCTTGAATTCTTGTTGTAATCTAGTTGTAATATGATGGGAATTTTATTAGAAAGGAAGTGGAATGAATTAGTAAAAAAAAAATTGGAAGTGTGGGAGATGGCCGTGTGGTGCTAGGTTTGATATGGAATATGAATTTGATCTTGGTTGTATGCTAATTGAGTTATGGTGAAGTGAATGGAAAGATAACAATTTTTATTGTCTTGGAAAAATGGTTATCAAGTTGTTGTAGGAAAGTATGCAACTTTGTTATGTTTATGTAAAAAAAATGGAAATGAATGTATCAAGAGACGAATCATGATTATTGTTGATGAACTTGGAATATGGAAAAATGTGTTTATGAACTTGTATGTTGAAGGTTGGAAAAATTGGATAAGTAGTGGCTCTAATGGAAAGTTGGTATGTTTGTATATCGTGTGAAAATGATAAGATATGCCTCCGACGTATGTTGGAATTACTTCGATAGGTAATGAATATGAAAATAATAAGTTTGGTTTGAAAGTGTAAGTTTGAAACGAAAGATGTTTCGTTATGTCGAAAGATGGCTAATAATGCCATAGTGTATGATTTAGTATCTATTGATGTTTGTTGTTGTTTGGATGTTATCTTTGGGTTGTTGTGTTGATAAATTAAGCCGAGCCAAGTCTCGGGGATGTCGTATATACAGAGGAAATGCTGCCGAAATTTCGGTAGGCAATTATGTGTAAAGTTAGAATATGGAAAGAGTGGAACTAACCAAATGGTAAACTTGACCATTTCCAGATTTTGGACGAAATTTGGATTGACGCCGAGCGAGCATAAGGCGCCATCGAGGTATGTGAAGCACTTCTCTACGTTCCTAGGCATGTTCTGGATGTGGTAGGCTCGGCCGCGAGCCCTAGGTCCGACTCCGTTCCCCGGAATTCGAGACGGAAAACCGCTCCAATTCCTTCAATTCAATTGAACCTATTTTCTTACAAATAGCCCTTAAAGTGAGATTTTGTACAAAACTTCCCCAAACGGAGTCGGAACACTTCCGAATGAGTATGGGTGACCTCATAAGGTCAATCATCAGTAATTTACATATGTAGCCTCGGGTTGGCCCGAGGTGGGCCCACAAGGCCCGATACTTCCGGTACGATTTTTAAAATACTTCTGTTTTGGTCCGATCTTCTCCAAAAACTTCTGAACTATTATTTTGTGAATATTATGGATATTTTTGTGTAATTTATACAATATTATTTCTGAACATCCGAGCATCCCATTCTGATAATCTGTCGTGCCTTCCTAACTAGGATATGAGCGCGTGCTATGCATACTATCTGGATATTCTGATTTTGGCTCGCCGTTTGGCACCCTTCTGATTGATCGAGTCTGTATGTTGAGTCTGTAGGTAGGTGGTTTCTCATTTATCGATTCGTGTCTGTCTCAATGCATTCTTTCACTGCGACCCGGGCCAGGTTCTGTTATCGTGCATATTTCTCTGCATTGTTCACCGCGTCCCTCGGCGTACGGGCCGGGATCTGTATGTCTGTATGATCTGTGTATGGGGATGGCGGCCAGGATGGCATATGATCTGATTTGATTCTGTCTGTCCACCGCGTCCCGTACTAAGAGGGCCGGGTTCTGTTACCGCGCCCCCAGACAGGGCCGGGATCTGTATGAATATATGCGTGTGCCATCTGTATTTATAAAGCACACGCCTTTGTATGATTTTGTATGACTCTGTGCTACTCTGCATGCATAATTCTGTCCGTCATACTACTGTCTGTCCGTCTGTGTTACAACTATTTCTGTATGTCCGTATGGCTTCTGCTTCTGTATGTCCGTATGGATTCAGATTCTGCTCGTCTGTCCGTATTATGACTCCGTCTGTCTATCCGAACTATAATTCTGTTCATTTGTGTGTAACACGATTCTGTATGTCTGTCTGGATCATAACTCTGTCCGTTAGTTTGACTTATGATTTTGCCCGTTATATTTCTGTGATTCTAGTTCGGACTATGTTTATATCTGTTACGTTTCTGCTTTACATACTCGGTACATTTTCCGTACTGACCCCCGTTCTTCGGGGGCTGCGCTACATGCCCGCAGGTACAGACGCACCAGGTGATACGCCGCCCGCGTAGGTTTCCGACTCTGCTACTTGAAGAGCTCCTTTGACTCGGAGCATATATCTTTGGTATATACCTTCTGTCTTTGTGTACTCCGTATGTATGTATATTCTGGGTACGGCGGGGCCCTGTCCCGTCATATGATTCTGTATGTCTGTAGAGGCCTGTAGATAGATGTGTGGGTTACGGGTTCCGTCTGTATGTTAGCCCTATCGGCTTATCTGTAAATGTCTGTGTGTTCAGGTATATGTATATATATATATATATGTATGTTACGCGCACGCCGTATTTGTATCGGCCTACTTCTGTACTTCTGTTTTGAAAAAAAAAATCTGTATGGTTCGAGTTCGATCAGGTAGGTACGTATGGGTGCCCAGTTAGGGTACCAGTCGCGGCCCACGGGGTTTGGGTCGTGACAGAATGTCTGTAGAACCTTTATAGGTGACCGCATAAGCTTAAAGGGCGTAATTTGAGCCCACCGCCTTGCTTGTTCCGAGGTGGGCCCGCTATTTCCGATTTTGCCCTTAATGTACTAAAGTCCCCCTTTTTGAACGATTTTTGAAAGAAATGTTTCGACTACCCTTTTAATTACCTAACTAATATGGTTTTAAATATTCCATTAAGTCTGATAAATTGTTTTGATACTCGAAACTCCTTTACTATGATTACTTCCGACTTCATCGGATCGGTTTGTCTTTGATATGCCTCATTGAGTCTATGGAAACATTTATGATGTTTTACTTGCATTAGTTTCTCACGACTCTATTCGTGGATGCCCCAATGTTTTCCACACTGAGCCCGGGCCAGGATATGTTGTCAAGCGTAATCCCCCTGCATTGTTCGCCGCGCCTCGATGTGAGGGGGCATGTATATGCGTACATGGGTTTGTGGAGTATGCTGTGCCATGTACGTTTGTTCTGATATGATTTACTATGGCCATCTAATATGACATATTATGTTACGGGGTTATGCCCCTATTCTGATTCTTCTGTGTTGTGGCACCAACGTCGGGAAGGTGGCCACGTTCTGTCTGTCGGGTCCCTTGGCAGGGGCCAGATTTGATATGACATATGTTCTGTACACACTCTGCATGATTTGGAAATATGTATCTGATACTTTGGATTTTCCGTTTACTTTCTGTATGTTCTGCACCAGTTATGATTTTGTTTCTGCAACTCAGGCTTTACATATTCAGTACCTATTTCGTACTGACCCCCTTTCTTCGGGGGCTGCGTTTTCATGCCGCGCAGGTACCGACGACAGGTTCGCTGATCCGTCAGCTTAGGATCTCATTCTGCTATTCTTGGAGCGCTCTTTTATTCAGAGCCATCTTTTGGTATAGTCTGTCACTTCTATATATGTATATTTTCGTTCATGGGTACGGTGGGGCCCTGTCCCGTCATAGGATTCCGTCGGTTTGTTAGAGGTCTGTGGACATGTTGTGGGTTGGGATCTTTCTGTACAGTTGGGTGCTTATGTTGTGTTTGGGCGATCCCATTCGCCGCGGCGGCCGGTCCGCATATATTTAAATGTTGCGTTGTTGGCCCTGTGTGGCCTTTGTTGGTATTTTCTGCGTGCAGGATATATGGGATAGTCCGTAAAACAAAGGAAACTCTGTCGAAATTTTTCTAAAAATTAGCTAAATTTGAAATAAAGCCTTGTCGGCTTCTGTCATATACTAGAATGCGTTTGAGTGCCCAGATCGGGCACTATTCATGGCCTACGGGGTTGGGTCGTGACACCTCAGTCCCAATTTCTCCACCAGTTGCTTCGGGTCAACGAGTGACCGAAGCTATTCATCTATTGACGCAATTGGTTGCCGCCCAGGTACAGCGGCAGAGTGCGGGCCCGAGCGATCGTTCAGCCAGTACGAGAGCCCGTGACTTCCTAACTTTAAATCCTCCAGAATATTTTGGGTCGAAGCCGGATGAGGACTCACAAGGCTTTATTGATGAGATACTGAGGACGTTGAAACTTATGCATGCTTCTGAGACCAAATCAGTAGAGTTTGCTTCTTATAGACTCCGCGATGTGGTGGTATTATGGTATAACAACTGGATAGCATCGAGGACAGAAAATGCACCTCCTCCTGTTTGGCAAGAGTTTGTTGATGCTTTCATTCGCCATTATCTGTAGCCTGAGGTCCGCCGATCTAGAGTGGACAGGTTTTTGAATCTGAAGCAAGGAAGAATGAGTGCTCGGGAGTATAGTATGCAGTTTAATTCTCTGGCCAGGTATGCCCCGACTATGGTGGCCGATATGGGCGATCGTGTACACAGATTTGTGAGTGGTTTGGGGCCACATTTGTTTAGAGATTGTCTGACGGCCTCTTTGCAAGATGGGATGGATATTTCCCGAATACAGGCACATGCTCAGAATCTTGAGGAACGACAATAGCTGCAGAGAAGTGATCGTGATAATGGCAGAAGAAAAGGTAAGAAAGCTAGATCTATGGGAGTGAGCAGTGAATATAGAGGGGGATCGAGACAGATGCATTCTAGGCACTTAGGTCTGTCAGCGACTAGTGCGCCTCCCAGATTCTCAAATAGGAGGTTCGATCGTTCTTTTCAGACAGGACAGGGCCAGAGTTCGAGGGCCTCAGATTCTCAGTTTAGGGGAGATTCTAGTCAGAGGAGATCCTCAGTACCGTAGTGCAGCCAGTGTGGTAGACTTCATTCCGGACAGTGCCGTCAGGGTTCGGATGCTTGCTATGCCTGCGGGCACGTTGGTCATATGATGAGAGATTGCCCTTCAGCAAGAGGTAGAGTTGGGACTCAGCCTACAGAATCAGCAGCTGGGCCTTCTTCAGTACGCCTGATAGCACAGACTCCTCAGACTGCAGCAGGTAGAGGTAGAGGTAGTGGCAGAGGGGGAGCATCTACTTCAGGTGCCGTTCAGCCCCGCGTATCTGCTTTAGCTGGGCGACAGGATCTTGAGTCTTCCTAAGATGTTGTCACAGGTACATTGACTATATTTTCCCGTAATGTATATGCTTTGATAGATCCGGGTTCTACCTTCTCTTACGTTACTCCGTATGTCGCGGATTGTATTGGGGTGAAACCCGAGCCCATTAAACCTTTTGAGGTATTTACTCCGGTTGGTGATCCGGTAATAGCGAGGAAAGTGTACAAAAATTGTGTCATTGTGATATGTGATCGCCAGACTAAAGCCAATTTGATTGAGCTTGAAATGATAGAGTTCGATGTAATTATGGGTATGGATTGGTTGGCCTCATGTTATGCTAATGTTGATTGCCGAACAAAAATGGTTCGATTTCAATTTCCGAGAGAGCCTGTACTTGAATGGAAAGGTAATACGGCATCCCCAAAGGGTAGGTTTATTTCCTACCTTAAGGCAAGAAAGATGATAGCTAAAGGCTATATTTATCATCTAGTTCGGGTTCATGACACCGAGGCAAAGTCGCCAGCTTTCCCATCTGTTCCGGTAGTGAACGAATTCCTAGATGTATTTCCAGACGAACTACCAGGTCTTCCTCCTGAGAGGGAAATTGACTTCACTATTGATGTATTGCCGGACACTGAGCCCATTTGTATTCCTCCTTATCGAATGGCTCCGGCAGAATTGAAAGAGCTGAAGGCACAGTTGAAGGACTTTCTTGAAAAGGGGTTTATAAGGCCCAGTTCATCGCCGTGGGGAGCACCAGTCTTGTTCGTGAGAAAGAAGGACGGATCTCTACGGATGTGCATCGATTACAAACAGCTGAACAAGGTAACAATAAAGAATAAGTACCCCCTCCCCAGAATTGACGATTTGTTTGACCAATTACAGGGTGCTAAGTGGTTCTCCAAGATAGATCTGAGATCTGGTTATCATCAAGTGAGAATTAGAGAAGGAGATATTCCCAAAACAGCCTTCAGAATGAGGTATGGCCACTATGAGTTCCGAGTGATGTCGTTTGGGTTGACAAATGCCCCGGCAGTGTTTATGAATCTAATGAATAATGTGTTCAGGCCATTTTTGGATCTCTTCGTGATAGTATTTATTGATGATATTCTCGTGTATTCTCGCACAGTAACAGAACATGCAGATCATCTAAGAGTTGTTCTTGACATTCTTCGAGCTCGTGAATTATATGCAAAATTCTCAAAGTGCGAGTTGTGGCTAAATTCTGTGGCATTCCTAGGTCATGTTATTTCAGATGATGGCATCCGAGTTGACACTCAGAAAATAGAAGCTGTGTAGACTTGGCCAAGGCTTACAACGCCTACGGAAGTTCATAGTTTTCTGGGTTTGGCAGGTTATTATAGAAGGTTTGTAGAGGGATTTTCATCTATTTCAGCTCCATTGACGAAGATAACCCAGAAGTCGGCAAAATTTCAGTGGAACAATGCATGCGAGCGTAGTTTCCAAGAGTTGAAGGACAGGTTGACCTCAGCTCCAGTACTAACACTTCCAGAAAGGCCAGATGGCTATGCTGTATATTGTGATGCTTCCGGTGTGGGGCTAGGATGTGTATTAATGCAGCATGGGAAAGTTATTGCATACGCTTCAAGACAGTTGCGGAAACATGAGAAGAATTATCCAACTCATGATCTCGAATAGGCCACGGTTATTCATGCCTTAAAGATATGAAGGCATTATTTGTATGGTGTGCACGTCGATATCTATACAAATCACAAGAGTCTCCAGCATATTTTCAAACAGAAGGAGTTGAACCTGCAGCAGAGGCGGTGGTTAGAATTGTTGAATGACTATGATGTGGACATTTTGTACCACCCCGAAAAAGCTAACGTAGTAGCTGATGCGCATAGCCGTCGATCAATGGGTAGCTTATGTGAAGTTCCTTCAGAAAAGAAGGAGGTGGTTCGGGAGCTCCATCGATTAACAAGTCTTAGAATACGTGCAATTGATTCGGGTAGTACAGGCATCAGCATTAATGACCCCACAGTTTCATCCTTGAATATAGAAGTGAAGGAACGACAATATGAAGATCCTCAATTAAGTCGATACCGAGACCTATCTCGTGAAAAGGAAAAGTCTCCACTTGAAGTTTCCATAGATGGGATCCTTAGATATCAAGGCAGGCTATGTGTACCGGATGTGGCAGAATTGCGCCAACGGATTTTAGAGGAAGCACAGTATTCTCGGTATTTTATTCATCCCGGTGCAACTAAAATGTATCATGACCTCAAATTGATATACTGGTGGGATGGCATGAAGAGGGACATAGCAGATTTTGTAGCACAATGTCCGAATTGCCAACAGGTAAAAGCCGAACATCAGAAGCCAGGGGGCTTGTTGCAAGCAATGGAAATTCCTACGTGGAAATGGGAAGTAATTAACATGGATTTCATCGAGGGATTACCCCGTTCCCGCGGCGGGTATGATTCAATATGGGTGATCGTGGACAGACTCACAAAAGTAGCTCATTTCCTCCTAGTCAGAACCACGTATTCGGCAGAACACTATGCCAGGTTGTATCTAAAAGAAATTGTGCGACTTCATGGAATCCCTTTGGCCATTATTACAGACAGAGGGGCACAGTTTACAGCCAAGTTTTGGAAGTCCTTCCAAGAAGGTTTGTATACTCAAGTTAAGCTCAGCACGACGTTTCATCCACAGACTGATGGACAAGCCGAACGCACTATTCAGACCTTGGAAGATATGCTACGAGCATGTGTGCTGGATTTTGGTGGAAGTTGGGACGAGCATTTACCCCTTATTGAGTTCGCATACAACAACAGCTATCATTCCGGTATCCAAATGGCTCCATATGAAGCTTTGTATGGAAGGAAATGTAGATCCCCAATTGGATGGTTTGAAACCGGAGAAGCACAATTGATAGGCCCCGGCTTGATCCAACAAGCAGTTGAAATGGTTAAGGTGATCCGAGACCGACTGTTAACAGCCCAAAGTCGCCAAAAGTCTTATGCGGACAACCGCCGACGAGACTTGGAATTTCAAGCTAATGATTGGGTATTTTTGAAAGTCTCGCCTATGAAAGGGGTAATGAGATTTGGTAGGAAGGGGAAGTTGAGCCCCAGATACATTGGACCTTATCAAATCATCCATAAGGTGGGTCGAGTAGCCTACAAACTGGATTTGCCTTCAGAGCTTGAGTCCGTACATCCAGTTTTTCATGTTTCAATGCTCCGCAAGTGTATCAGTGTTATATCCCGTGTTTTCACACGTTTGGAGAAACTTGAATTTTATTGGATTTTTGAGATATAAGGTCAAATTTGATATTTTGTTGAACATAGGAGTTATGCATGAAAGAATAGAGTCATGAAAGTGTGGGACAAGGCTAAGGGTAATTTTGGAATTTTGGAAATTAGTTTCGGGAATTACAAAATGTGATCCATAAGAATGGGCTCAAAAAAATTGAAGCAAAGTGAGGCCCAAAATGGGGTGCTTGGCCGGCCACTTTGGCTTGGTCCAAGCCCATTTTTATGGGTCATGTGCTTGGTCATGTGACCAAGCACTTCAATTATATACACATTAGAAGACTTGTGATAAGTATGAAACAAGATAAACAAGAGCAAAAATTAGAAGCAAGAAAGTGAGGCTCTCGGCTTGGAGAGCAAAATTTGACCCTAAAAAATATTGCTCCAAAAATTTATTTCTTGTTGATTTCCTACTAAGTCAAGGTTCCTTAGTAACTTGGTATAGTTGGTTTGGAGTGGGAAGCATTAAAATCACCAAAGTGATTACATCTCCAAGTGAAGAAGACTTGAGGAAAAGGTAAGAATTTCTACCTTTTTATTGTGTTATAAAGTTTTGATTGTGTTGTAGTATGTAGAAATGTGTTGATTGTATGGAAAAATGGAAGTTTGCAAAGTGGGTTTGGAATATGGCTTGGAGCCGTGGGCGTGTGTGTGTTGTGTGGTGACAATGTGTTGAATTCATGTTGTATTCTAGTTGTGATTGTGATGGAATTTATGTTGAGAATGAAAGAGGAATAAATTTGATTGAATTGATGAAAATAGCATTTGGCCGTGTGGTATGGAGTGGTTTGGAATGGAATGGATTAAGTTTGTTTAGTGTGTTACAGTGTTGTTGTGATGTTTGTAATGTAAATGAAGTTAGAATGATATAAGTTTGTATTGAATTGGAATGTAGAAACTTATGTCGTTTTAGTATGGTTTTCCGACATTAAGGAAATGAAGTCGTTTGGTTGTTAATTGTGATGATCATTGATGAATTTGGAAGTTGGAAACATGTTATGAAATTGTATGCCAAAGATTTGATGTTTTGCATAAGTTATGACTTTGGCGGAAAGTTGTATATTAAGTATATCGAGTGTATATCTTAAGGAAAATGATATGAAATGTCTCTAAATCTATATGGTGATGATCTTGATTGTTAATGAATGTGAAATTATTGATGTTAGTTTGAAAGTTTGGGTTAGAACGAAGGTTATGTCAACTTGTGAGAAAGATGACTACTTGAAGGATATTTGTGTTTTTAATGTTCTTTGTTGATGTTGATGTTGTTGTTTGGGTTGTTGTTGATGATTTCTAGCCGAGTTGAATTCTCGGGGGTGCTATATGTATAGGGGAAGTGCTGCCGAAATTTCGGTACACAAATATGCATTAAGTTGGAACTTTGGTATTCATAGCTTACAATTGGTAAACTTGACCAATTGCAGTTTTTCGACGAAACGGGAAGTGAGTTTGGAAAGGCGTAAGGAGCGTGAAAGGTATGTAAAGCAACCCCAATTCTGATGTCGGATCCGGGCCTCGAAGGACCTCTTGGCCCTCGGAATCCGCAAGAGAAAATCTCAGTTTTTCCTTCAGTGGAATTGAACCACTTTAGTATGCTTTTCCGGAAAATTATGCAACTTTGCTCCAAATTACTTGGAAAGTCATAGAATGTTTGTAGAACCTTTTTAAGTGATACTATAAGCTTAGAGGGCACAATTTGAGCCCGCCGCCTTATTTGTCCCGAGGCGGGCCCACTATTCCCGGTTTTGCCCTTAATGTACTAAAGCTTCCTTTTTAGGCGATTTTTGAAAGAAATGTTTTGACTATCATACTAATCGCCTAATAAACATTGTTTTAAATATTCTATTAAATCTTATAAATTATTTTGACACCCGGAATGACTTCGGGAAAGTTATACATCTGTAATTTATTATGATATCCGAAATGCATCTATTATGATCCCGTCCGACTCCATTGGATCTGTTTGGCTTTGATACGCTTCATCGAGTCTTTGAAAACATTTATGATATTTTTAAATTGCATTAGTTTCTCACTACTCCATTCGTGGATGTCCCAATGTTTCCCACACTGAGCCCGGGCTAGGATATGTTGTCAAGCGTGATTCTCTGCATTGTTCGTCGCGTCCCGATGTGAGGGGGCAGGTATATGCGTACATGGGTCTGTGGAGTATGATGTGCCATGTCCGCCTATTCTGATCTGATATGTTATGGCCATTTTGATATGACATTTTATGATACGGGGCCACGCCCCTTTTTCTGATTCCTCTGTATAGTGGCACCAGCGTCGGGAGGGTGGCCACGTTCTGTCTGCCGAGTTCCACGGCAGGGACCGGATATGATATGACATATGTTTCTGTACACATTCTGTCTGTTTTGGAAATATGCATTTGACACTCTGGATTTTGTACTCATTTTCTGTAACCATTATGATTTGACTTCTGTGATTCCGCTTTACATATTCAGTACATATTTCGTACTGACCCCCTTTCTTCGGGGGCTACGTTTTCATGCCGCGCAGGTACAGACGACAGGTTCGCTGATCCACACGTTTAGGATCCCATTTCTGTTATTTTGGGGCGCTCTCTTCTTCAGAGTCCATCTTTTGGTACAGTCTGTCACTGCTATTTGGATATGTACATTGTTCTGGGTATGACGGGGCCCTGTCCCGTCTTATGATTATGATATGTTCTGTAGAGGTCTGTGGATATATCTGTGTGGGTTCTGTACATATGTTTGGGATACTTTGTTCTATGATGGCCTTATCGGCCTATGTGTGCCAAGTCTGCTTTTTATGCTAAATTCTGTAGCGTCCACTAATATTATTATTATTATATTATTTTGTTAATATGCTAATTTGGGTATCGGGTACGTATAGGTGCCCAGCTAGGGCACTAGTCGCGGCCCACGGGGTTGGGTCGTGACAATCGGAGACCCAACAAGAATAGTTCCGGTTGATGATGTCCAGGTGACAGAAAAATTGACATATGAAGAAGTGTCGGTTGCTATTTTAGATAGACAGGTGCGAAGGCTTCGGAATAAAGAGGTTGTTTCAGTCAAGGTTCTATGGCGAAACAACAACAGGGAAGAAATGACTTGGGAAGCTGAAGAGAAGATGAAATCCAAGTACCCACATTTGTTCCAGCCCTCAGAAGAGATTCAAGATGAGACACCGATACTATGAGGTATGTACGCTAACTTTTTATGCTTTTGGTCGTGTGGCCATAGATATGTCAATATTGTGATGTAGCCCTGTGAGGCGATGATATTATGGGTTGCTGTGACAGGTTGGTAGTGCCAAGTTACAGGGGAAACTCTGGCGAATTTTTTGTAGAATCCCGAGTGTTTAACATTCGAGGACGAATGTTCCAAAAGGGGGGTTTAACATTCGAGGACGAATGTTCCAAAAGGGGGGAAAAATGTTACACCTTGAAAGATTCCCCGTACATGTACTGTGAATCAGACAACGAAGGTCATGGCGTATACGGTATTTTGATAAGTGAGAAATAGTATTTGATGACCCTAAACAAGATTTCAAAACCATCCGAGATAAGGAAAGGAAGTTGTTAAGGAAAGCGAGTCGTATGTTGCATATCGGGTAAGAATAACGAGCAGCGATTTGGTGAGGGCATAATGGTGTGTTATAGACATGCAATGACGTCCCTTAGATTGGTATTGAAGTGTTAAACAAGTGTTAAGAAGGTTCCATAAGGATCGGGGATCAAACGAGTCGACAAAAACAAAGTTGGTTCAGTGAGGCATTATACGGCCAAACATACTGGCCGTATAAATTGTACCAGCCGTATGTTTGACCGTATAATTGGACAAAGAGAGGACAAGCCACTGGACCAAATATACAGCCATACATACGGTCCGTATAAATAGTACGGACCGTATGTTGGTCCGTATAAGTTGGCCAGCTTTTAAGTTTAAGTGTAAGGGTACATTTTTCATTTCATCCATTTCATTTCCTCACCTCCACAACTCAAGAAATCTCTAGAACTCTCTAAACACTTCAACCATAAGAATACCAAGGAAAATCAATGATCAATAACATCAAATTCATGGGTCAAGGCCTGTGAAACTCAAGTAGAAGTCATCCAAACCAAGAAAACCAAGAAGGGGAGAGTTCGGGTTTTGGTGAAAGAGGAAGAACTCCACTCTATAATTTTTCCACCATCATATAAGGTAAGTTTCATGACTTTAACATGTTCTTTAAGGTATTAGAATACTAAGAAGCTTGAATTGTAGAAAGACATGGAAAATGGGTCTTGAATGAGTGAATAGTGTCACCATTGAATGATAGTTGAACGGAATCATGAAAGTTGATATGTTATGATTATGAATACGTTATAAATGACGTATAGACCATGGAATAGGTGTGAAGTAAGCAAAATTATGACGAAGAGCTAAAACCATTAAATGTGGAAAAATTAGAGAAAAATGGTGGATGTTGCTTAATGTGTATGAATGATGAATGTTAATACTATATTGTAAGTGTTGTTGTAAATGTTTGGGAGTTGAAATAGAATATGGGGAAAAGTGGTAGAAACAAAGGAGATGCTGCCCAATTTTCTTTAGAAATAATGACGCGTTCTTATGGTCGATTGACTAACTATAATGCGTATTCTTTCGTGAAGGTGGCAACGTGATACTGAAGGAGAACGAGTGAATGATAGCTTAACTAAGCGACAAAGGTATGTGAGTCTAGTCCTTTTCTTTCTATGGCATGAATCCCATGACATGATTCTTCTCCCTTTCGATGATTCTCCTATATCCCGGAAAGCCAAGAGCCTAAGATCATGCATAGCTACATGAGTCAAGATATATGATGTGACGTTCTTATAAAGTAAATGATGTTGTTCCTTGTATACACTCACCTTATATCCTAATCCCTTCAAGATGAGGCAGAATGTTCATAAATGCTCATAATGGAATCGAGGGTTCACGACCTTACGACACCTCGATAGAATGCAGTTGTCCTAGAGTCCTTGTGCATGTATGATGATAAGTATATTTTGATAAGCATATCATTATAAATATTTTATGATGAGCATGTCATGATTGCATCACACCGGGTCTAGTTGGCCGGGCAGTCACCGCGAAAGCGGGCAGCTGTACGATACACCATGGCCAGTTGACATGGGCAGACACCACTAGTGGGAGGCATGAGATGGTACCCCGGACGCGGGAGGCCTGGACGCTGGCTAATGTTACTGATTATCACACCGCACCTATATGGTCGGGCAGTTTATATATATATATATATATATATATGTATGTATATATATGTATATATATATATACATGATATGCATACATGAGATGATGATAAGCATAAAACTAACTCAGCATGCATTACTTTTTATATGATTCCCAATCAGGTACAGTTGCTCCACACTCGATGCGTCCTTTACTTTCTTGATGTGTTGTTATTGTTCATACCTCTCATACTCAGTACAACATTCGTACTGACGTCCGTTTTCTTTGGACGCTGTGTTCATGCCCACAGGTAGACAGGGGGGCGAGCTCGATTCAGATTCTTAGGAGCTGTCAGCTGATTGAAAGCACTCCATTGTTCGGAGGTGCTTATGATTATTCTTTTGGTACATATGTATATTTTGGGCATGAAGGAGTCTTGTTTCGTCTACATGTATAGTATGTCAGTAGAGGCTCGTAGATGCGTAGTGTGGGTTAGATGGTCTCACAAGCCTACTACAGCATGCATGTATACATCATATATATTATTTTGATGGCCTAATGAGGAATTTGTATATGTATATATAGCCTAATTGTGCTCTCCACCCAAAAATGATTTTCATACAATCATGAATGATAAAGGAGCGTAAATGACTATAATAAGTGAGGAAATAAGAGGTGCTCGGTGGTTAGCCTCGGGTACCCATCGTGGCCCCTAGCTGGGTCGTGACAAGAGGGAGTAGAGGAGAGTAGTTCTCAAGAGGTGAGTGGAAAGAAAGGAGAGTTTAGAGGAAAAACCAAGGTGTCTCTTTTGACAAATTGTGGGGAAATTAGGGAGGAATTGGGGGAGCGTCAACCGGTGATTCTCCTTATGCATAGGGACTATGCATTGCACACTAATGAACTAACCCCTTCTTTTCCTAGCTCTATTTCTTCTCTTTTGCAGGAATTTGATGATGTGTTCCCAATGGAACTCCCAAAGGGGAATTAAACACCAAATTGACTTTGTCCCGGGGTCTTAATTGCCAAAAAAACCGGATTATAGAGCCAACCCGGATGACACTAAGGAGCTTCAAAGGCAAGTGGATGAGCTCCTTGAAAAGGGAGTTGTGAGAGAAAGTATGAGTCCTTGTGTCGTGCTCGTGATCTTGGTGCCAAAGAAAGATGGATCATGGCGCATGTGTGTTGATTGCTGGGCCATTGACAAGATAACGGTAAAGTATCGCCATCCCATGCCTCGTCTTGACGACATGCTTGATGAGTTGAATGGTTCATGCATATTCTCTAAGGTAGATCTTAGGAGTGGGTATCATCAAATTCGGATGAAACCCGGAGATGAGTGGAAAACCGCATTCATGACCAATTTTGGTCTATATGAATGGTTGGTGATGCCTTTTGGTCTCACTAACGCTCCTAGTACTTTCATGCGTTTGATGAATCATGTCATGAAACCTTTTATTGGCAAATTCGTGGTTGTTTACTTTGATGATATTTTGGTGTATAGTAAAACCATGGATGAGCATGCACTACTAAAAAAAATAGGATTTAGCGACGGACGAATTCTGTAGCTAAACAGCAAAATCCGTTGTTAATCCTGTTTAACGACGGATTAGCGATAGATATTTGTTAGCTACGAGCAATATAGCGACGGATTAGCGACAAGGTTCGTAGCTATTTCTAGTTGTTTTTTGTAGTGATGTTATTCACTTGAAATGTGTGTTTGAAGTGCTTAGACAAGCACAACTTTATGCTAATGTTGCTAAATTCTCTTTTTGTGTTGATGAAGTTTTTTTCTTGGGTTTTGTTGTGAGTTCAAGGGGCGTTGAGGTTGATGAATCCAAAATAGACGCTATTAAGAATTGGCCAACTCCTAAATCCATTGGTGATATTAGAAGTTTTCATGGATTGGCTAGTTTTTATAGGCGGTTTGTTAAGGGGTTTAGTACCATAGCCGCTCCTTTGACCGAGGTAATTCGAAAGGATAAACCTTTTTCTTGGGGTGTGGAGCAAGCAAAGGCTTTTGAAACTCTAAAACAAATTCTTAGCTCCGCCCCGTTGTTGCAATTATCCGATTTTGACAAAATCTTTGAAATTGAATATGATGCTAGCAAAGTAGGTATTGGTGCCGTTTTAATGCAAGACCAAAATCCCATAGCCTATTTTAGTGAAAAACTCAAGGGAGCGACTTTGAATTATACTACCTATGATCTTGAGTTGTATGCCTTAATTCGTGATTTGGGAAATTGGCAACACTACTTGTGGTGTTATGTTCTGTGTTTTCGTATAATTGGAAATCGAGAAATAATTAAGACTTGTGTGTTATGAGGAAATATTTTGACTTTAGTGGATATGACTATGTTGGTTATGAAATTATTGGTGCTAAGACATTGGGGAAGGCCGAGGGTAAATTTGGAATTTCGGAAATTAGTTTCGGGAATTACAAAACGGGACTTTTAATGAAATGGGCCAAGAAAATTGAACAACAATTTAGGCCCAAGATTAATGGGGTGGCCGGCCAAAGGCCAAGGCCCAAGACCCATTTTCTTAAGTCATGTGACATGCATGTGCTCCCTAAGTGGATATATATCAATGCATTCCTTAGAAATAATCAAGAAAAATCACAACTCCAACCTTGACTCCAAAAACCCATTCGGTCGAGACTAGGAGAAAGGAGAAAAAAAAATCCCAAGCCTTTGATTCTAATCCAAAAATCTTGATTTTCACATATTTGTAGAGTACTCAAGACCCTCTTCAACGGGGTACAATTAGTTTGGCGAAAGGTGCGCGTTTACGACAAGTCGGAAATTCAAGAAAAGGTAAGAATTTTGCTATTCTTTTGTTATGGAATTTGTATGAATGTGATAAGGATTGAGAATAGACAAGAATCCCGTAGTTTTGATGTGTGTAGAAAACCGTGGGTGTGTGTATATAGGATGTTATGGCCGTGTGCCTTAAGAAGGAGAAAGAAATGTGAATTGATCTTGTTTAGTTTGTTTAGTGCGTCCTTGTGACATTTATGACGTGAATGATCGTTTAATGAATTGAATTGGTGTTGGAAAATGATTTCGGAACATTATGGGAAAGTGTATACGTTTGGTATAATTGTGTATATCATTGTATATCTATGATGCTAAAGACTTTAAATATGACTTATGGTTGATGTTAATGAATTTGGAGTGAAACAATGAGAGTTAGAACGTTCGTCGTAATTTTTGATGTTTTGAATGAAATATGGAAAGTAATGAATTTCGGGAAACTTTGTATATGGTTTGGAATATATTTGGGGTGTGATTGAATAATCTTGTATGAGTGAATGAATACAATAATGTGGATATAAGTTTGGAATTGTGAAGTTTGAGTGAAAGATTGTCAACTTGTGTAGTAAGGTAGAACTTTGAAGCTAGAATGATTTGATTATGGTTTGTGTTGTTTGATGATGTTTGGGTTGTTGTTGTTGATGTATTTTGAGCCGAGCTAAGTCTCGGGGGTGTTAGATTTATAGGGGAAATGCTGCCGAAATTTCGGTAGACAAAAAAATCAAGTTAATGGAAATCTTAAGCCTAGGAATCTCTAATTGGTAACTTTGACCATTTGCAGATTCTGGACGAAACGGGATTTGATTTTAAGGAAAGCATAAGACGTCCATAAGGTATGTAAAGCTTCCTACTTCTTCGTTTGGCATGTCTTAGTATGTTAGGTGAATATTGGAACCTCCGGAGCATTTATGCTCCTCGACACCCGATCTACAAAACGACTACTATTCATTCAATTCAATTGAAGCCTAAAGGCTCTATTTTGGCTAGAATGCAACCAAATGTTCGAAACCTATCGAAATGTAATTGGGTCACTTTGAAATCATTATGTATGATCTTTTGGCCTTTAAATGTTCGTAAATTATGTTCGCCACCTCAATTTGACTCGAGGTGGGCCCGCTAACCCCGAGACGCCCTATTTGTCCTATTGGGATCCCTTTTTGGATGAACTTCGATATGAGATCTTCGACCTTGAAACTTCCCTCTATGAAATATGTTTTGACTATTATGATATGTTAAGTTTCGTTTGAGCCATACGTACCACTTTGGAAACCATTTGTGAGATAAACTTTCGTATGAACTAATCATTCGACTATTTTGGTTTATGAAATGACTTATGAGATTATTAAGTTTTGAAAGGCTATTTTGAAATATAAATTGCATTTGTTTGCTCACGACTCCGCTCGTGCCTTATTTTGACTTCGTTCACCGGTTCCTGGGCCGGTTATGATTCGTGCGCCCTATGATAATTCGGCCGTATGCTGTGTTACGGTTCCCGAGGCCTCGCCATGGGGCCGGGTTCCATTTGGAGTTATGCTGTGCTATGGCTAGTGATGCGATACGCTCACTTATGTTTGTGTTCGGGGATGTACGGAGATTCGAAACCTTCTTGTGTTATGCTGTGTGTGGCGCCAGCGTCGGAGTGGCGACCACGTTCTTGAGCGTTTGCATGATTTCGTTTGCATTATGTATATGTATATGATTTGATACGGATTTTGACATACTGAGTGGTACTTCCCTTTGATATCCGGTTTGCTTTCAGTTTTGGCTCATATTTCTGTACTCCGTGCTTTACATACTCAGTACATATTTCGTACTGACCCCCTTTCTTCGAGGGCTGCGTTTCATGCCCGCAGGTACAGACATTGGTGATCCTCCGCTGTAGGCTTCACTCTCTGCTATTTCGGAGTACTCCTTCTTGACTCGGAGTCCACTTTTGGTACAGACTTCTTTTGCTATGTATATATTCTGTACTGTTAGGCCCCGTGTTTTCGTACAATTGGAAATCGAGAAATAATTATGACTCGGGTGTTAGAAGGACATAAATTAATTTTTGAGAATATGACTATGTTGGTTATGGAATCCTTAATGCTAAGACCTCGGGGAGGGCCGAGGATAAATTTGGAATTTCGGAAATTAGTTTCGGGAATTACAAAACGGGGATTTTAATGTAGTGGGCCAAGAGAAATTGAGCAACAAATTGAGGCCCAAGTGTTGAGGAGTGGCCGGCCCCTTGCCAAGCCCAACCCACCAACTTAATGTCATGTGCTAAGCACATGACTATTATAGGATATATATCCACAATCCCTTAGGAAATTTCATTTAATTAGAAAGCAATCCAAGAACACCAAGAACATAAGGGTTCGGCCGAATAGAGAAGAGAAAGAAAGAAAAATTCCAAGCTTGTGTGGTGATTCAAAATTCTAGTTTCTACATGTTTGTGAAGTACTCAAGACGCTCTCCGACGTGGTATAATTAGCTTGGCACGAGGACGACGTTTTCGACAAGTCGGGTTTTCAAGAAAAGGTGAGAATTCTTACCCTTTTATGTTATAGAATTGAGGTGAATGTGTTAAGCATTGGAAGTAGATGGAGATCCCGTAATTTTAACGTAAATAGAAAGTCGTGGGTGTGTGTGTGTAGTGTGTTTGGCCGTGAGTTATGGAAGAAAGAAATAATTTGAATTGATCTTGTTTAAGTTGGCATAATGTGTTGTTGTGATCCTTATATCGTAAATGATTGATTGTTGAATTAAATTGGCGGTGGAAAACGAATTCGGATGTTATCGGAAAGTGTATATCCTTGGTATCTTTATGTATATCAATGTATATTTTGGGTGCTAGAGACTTTACATATGACTTTATAATGATATTGATGAATTCGGAATGAAACGACGTTAGTTAGAATGTTCGTCGAAAAATTTTGATATTTTGAAGAACTATGGAAATTAATTGATTTTGGTGCAATTTCGTGTATGGCTTAGATTGAATTTGGAATGTGTTTGACTAGTGTTGGATGGGTAAATGAATACAATTATGTGAATATAGAATTGGGATTTTGAAAGTTTGAATGGAAAGTTGCCAACTTAAGAAATCATGTAGGACTTTGAAGCTAGAGTGAATTGATTGTTGTTTACATTGTTTGGTTGATGTGTGGGCTGTTGTGGTTGGCTAATTTGAGCCGAGCTACGCCTCGGGGATGTTAGATATATAGGGGAAATACTGCCGAAATTTCGGTAGGCAAATATGGAGTTAAAGGCATTTTTGAGCCTAAGAATCTCAATTGGTAACTTTGACCATTTGCAGATTTTTGACGAAACGGGACGGACTTTTGGAGGAGCTTACGACGTCTGTGAGGTATGTAAAGCTTCCCAATTCTTTATTTGGCATATCTTAGTGTGTTAGTTGAATATGAGACCTTCCGGAGCATTTCTGCTCCTCGAAACCCGATCCACAGGAAAGTTACTATTCATTCAATTCGATTGAAGCCTAAAGGCTCCCTTTTGGCTAGAATGCCATTATTCGTCCGAAACCTATCGAAATGTGGTCGGGTAACCTAGAAATGATTATGTATGACCCTTGGCATATAACTGCTCGTAAAAATATGTTCGCCACCTCACTTCGACTCGAGGTGGGTCCGCTACCCCAAAATGCCCGATTTGCCCTTCGGGCCATCTTTGAGAATAAAGTTGAAAGTACTACTTATGGTCTTTGGAACGTCCTTTTACGGGACACGTTTTGAGCAATTCGATACGCCAACTTATGTTTTGAACTCTCGGCACCATTTTGGAAACGTTTTCGTGAAAGGAAACCTTATGTCGACTAAGTATTCGACTATTTTGTAATATGATATGATTTATGAGTTTACTTTGTTTTGAAACACTATTTTGAAATACGATTTGCATTTGTTTGCTCACGACTCCGCTCGTGCCTTTTTATGACTTCGTTCACCGGTTCCCGGGCCGGTTTTGATTCGTGCGCTGTATGATAAATTCGGCCGTATGCTGTGTTACGGTTCCCAGGGCCCGGTTCCGTTTGGTGTTATGCTGTGATATGGCTCGGGACGCGATACGCTCACCGGTGATTATGATTATGTTCGGGGATGTACGGAGATTTGAAACCTTCTGGTGTTATGCTGTGTGTGGCGCCAGCGTCGGAGTGGCGACCACGTTCTTAAGCGTTTGCATGATTTTGTTTGCATAAAATACATGTATATGATTTCGATACAGATTTTGACATACCAGTTTGTACCCCACTTTGACATTTGATTTGCTTTCGGTTTTGATCTATAATTCTGTACTCTGTGCTTTACATACTCAGTGCATATTTCGTACTGACCCCCTTTCTCCGGGGGCTGCGTTTTATGCCCGCAGGTGCAGACATCGGTGATCCTCCGCAGTAGGCTTCACTTCTTGCTTTCCGGAGTACTCTTGTTTGATCCGGAGTCCACTCTTGGTATAGACTCCTCTACTCTATATATACTTTGTATATTTGACAGTTTGGGTACGGCGGGGCCCTGTCTCCTCATATGTTATGTTTTGAATTCGTAGAGGCCTGTAGTCATCTTTGTGGGGCGAGGGTCCTATGTGTGTGTTGTCTGATTTTGCTTTCGGGTCTTAAAGCGGTCCGTTTGATATGATGGCCCCAAATGGCCCTTCTGTATATATTTGTATTTTGACCGGCGATGTCTATTCCGCCGCTTTGTTTGAGTTTGATTTGATATGACCGCTTAAGACATATATTTCGATATAAATTATGTGTGATTTAACTTTTGAAAATTCTGAAAGAAGTTTGGATTCGGAAATGAATATGCGATTTGGTCTGGGTACCCAGGTAGGGTGCTAGGCGCGGCCCACGGGGCTGGGTCGTGACAAAAGTGGTATCAGAGCGGTTTGTCCTCGGAATGTCTACAGGCCGTGTCTCGTAGAGTCTTGTTTATCGATGTGTTGTGCACCACGTCTATAAGCAGGAAGCTACAGGGCATTTAGGATGTTACCTTCTTTGAAATCTTAGATCGTGCGATAGAGCTGTGCTGTTAGGATGATTTTGATCTGACTCGCCTTCGTGTTTGCAGTGATGCCTCCGAAGAAGGCAACGGCGGCCTAGAAGGGCAAGGCGAGGATTGGAGAGACTAGCCAGGCACAGCGAGCTACCCGGGCTCGTGTCTATGATTTGCCTGAGGATGTGCCTCATTCTGAGGGGTCTGCTACACCCCCACTAGTACAGCCTGGAGCAGGACCTTCAGCAGCTCCAGAGGTCCGTGTACCCGCACCTGAGACTCCAGCTCCTCAGCCAGGGGCGAAGGATAGGACCCTGAGGGAGGCTGTACAGCTGTTGACTACACTGGTAGCAGGACAGGCTCGCAGGCGCGGGCGGAGGGATGATGATGATGATGACAGGCGGGACAGCCTGCGAGTTCGAGAGTTTCTGCTATGTGGCCCTCCAGAGTTCTTCGGGTCCAAGCCCGATGAGGACCCCCATGACTTTATTCGGGGGATGCGACGCTCACTGGACCTAGTCAGGGCTTCGGAGACCGAGTCGGTTGAGCTGGCGTCGCACAGGCTTCGAGATGTGGCTACCCACTGGTATGAGACTTGGGAGCTGTCTAGGGGAGAGGGTGCCCCTCCAGCCACTTGGGATCAGTTTGTGACAGCATTCACCCGCCACTTTTTGCCACCAGAGTTACGGCGGGCACGAGCTGATCGGTTTTTACGTCTGCAGCAGAGGGGTCGGAGTGTTCGCGAGTATAGCCTTGAGTTTGATTCTCTGGCCCGATATGCACCGGCCGTGGTAGCAGACATGTCCGATCAGATGCATAGATATGTTATGGGATTGGACCGGTACTTGGTAGACAGCTGTATGGCCGTGTCACTGCAGACAGACATGGATATTTCCCGGCTTCAGGCCTATGCGATGGGTATGGAGGACCGTCGCAGATCTGATCCTGCTGGCAGAGATCGAGACAGGAGGCCGCCCAAGAGGGCTAGATCCGCGGGTTATTCAGGAGATTCTCGAGGCGGACAGCCTCAGCAGCAGCAGCAGTCTGATAGATATTTTCCTCCTTCCAGCCGGGGTACTCAGTCAGGTAGCCGGAGATTCGACAGTACGGGACCGTCTGGGGCCGGTCAGAGCTCCAGAGCGGCAGGATCGCAGGTATCCAGGGGTCCCAGTCAGGCCAGACCACCTAGACCCCGTTGTCCACATTGCGGGAAGTCTCATCCCGGGGAGTGTTACCGAGCGACGGGAGCTTGTTTTTCTTGTGGCGGTCAGGGCCACTTTATGAGAGACTGCCCATTGGCCAGCGGTTCGGGTAATGCGGCTCAGCAGACAGGGTCAGCCGCCGGTTCTTCCTCTGTTCCATCTGTTGCACGCCCTGGAGGGCGGGGTATTCCAGTACCGGCAGGGCGCGGTCGAGGCCGCGGTGGCGCTTCAGGTTCTAGCGGTCCCTCGAACCGCATATATGCTTTGGCCAGCCGCCAGGATCAGGAGGCTTCGCCAAACGTTGTCACAGGTACATTACTGGTTTTCTCCAGATCTGTATATGCTTTGATTGACCCTGGCTCTACTTTATCATATATTTCCCCGCTCGTTGCTAGTAAGATTGGGATAGTGTCTGAGCCTATAGAGCCATTTGAGGTAGCCACGCCAGTTGGGGATTTTATTGTAGCGAGACAGATCTATAGGGATTGTTCCGTGACCATCTATGATCGTGCCACTAAGGCAGATTTGATAGAGTTAGACATGTTCGAGTTTGACGTCATTATGGGTATGGACTGGTTGTCTTCCTGTTATGCTAATGTCGACTGCCAGAAAAAGGTAGTCCGTTTTCAGTTTCCAGGGGAACCGGTCATAGAGTGGTTCGGATCTACTGCATCGCCGAGGGGTAAGTTTATTTCATACCTCAAGGCTAAGAAGATGATCCAGAAGGGTTATATCTATCATTTGGTTCGTGTGCATGATACTGCCGCGGAGGTACCTACCCTTCAGTCTGTTCCGGTCGTCAGCGAGTTTCCAGATGTTTTTCCTGACGAGCTTCCTGGACTTCCGCCTGAGCGGGAGATTGATTTCACTATTGAGTTGATGCCGGATACGCAGCCTATATCTATTCCTCCGTACAGGATGGCACCAGCTGAGTTGAAGGAGTTGAAGGACCAGCTGAAAGATTTGCTGGATAAGGGTTTTATCAGGCCCAGCACATCACCCTGGGGAGCGCCGGTATTATTTGTCAGAAAGAAGGATGGGTCGTTGCGGATGTGTATTGACTACCGGCAGCTGAATAAGGTGACTATTAAGAATAAATATCCCCTTCCCCGGATTGATGACTTGTTTGATCAGCTGCAGGGTGCTAGACACTTCTCCAAGATAGATCTGCGCTCAGGCTATCACCAGGTGCGAGTACGGGAGTCTGATATCCCGAAGACTGCTTTCAGGACTCGGTACGGGCATTATGAGTTCAGAGTTATGTCTTTCGGGCTGACTAATGCTCCAGCAGTATTTATGGATCTGATGAACCGGGTATTTCGGCCTTTCCTGGATATGTTTGTTATTGTGTTTATTGATGATATCCTGATTTACTCGCGATCAGCCGAGGAGCATTCAGATCATTTGAGGACGGTACTTGGCATCCTCCATCAGCAGAAGTTATATGCTAAATTCTCTAAGTGTGAGTTCTGGTTGACTTCTGTGGCATTCTTGGGCCATATTGTCGGCGCAGATGGTATTCGGGTCGACACGCAGAAGATTGAGGCTGTGCAGAATTGGCCCAGGCCTACTACTCCGACGGAGGTGCGCAGTTTTCTGGGATTGGCTGGGTACTATCGCAGGTTTGTGGAGGATTTCTCTTCTATTGCAGCACCACTGATGAGGCTTACCCAGAAAGCAGCAAAATTCCAGTGGTCAGATGCCTGCGAGCGCAGCTTTCAGATGCTGAAGGAGAGATTGATTACAGCGCCAGTTCTGGCTCTTCCAGAGGGGTCTGATGGGTATGTTGTCTATTGTGACGCCTCTGGTATTGGGATAGGATGTGTATTGATGCAGCACGGTCGAGTCATAGCCTATGCTTCCCGACAGCTCAGACCGCACGAGAAGAACTATCCCACTCATGATCTTGAGTTGGCCGCGGTGATTCATGCTTTGAAGATTTGGCGGCATTATTTATATGGGGTCCATGTTGATATCTATACGGACCATAAGAGTCTCCAGTATATTTTTAGGCAGAAGGAACTAAATTTGCGGCAGCGGAGATGGCTTGAGTTACTAAAGGACTACGACGTTGATATTCTGTACCATCCGGGGAAAGCCAATGTGGTAGCTGACGCGCTTAGCCGCAAGTCCGTAGGCAGTCTGGCTGATGTTCCATCTGATAAGAGAGATTTGGTTCGTGATATCCATCAGCTGGCCAGCCTCGGAGTTCGTTTGGCAGATTCTGGAGATTCTGGGATTTTTGTTCGCCCGGTTGCTGAGTCATCTATTATTCAGGAGGTAAAGCAGCGCCAGTTTGAGGATTCTATTTTGAGTCGGTATAGAGATGTGGCCCTTAATAAAGCAACGACTCAGTTTGAAATCTCGCCTGAAGGAGTATTATTATATGACGGCAGATTCTGTGTACCGGACGTTGCGGGCTTACGGCGGCAGATTATGGGCGAGGCCCATAATGCACGATATTCTGTCCATCCTGGTTCCACTAAAATGTACCGGGACCTCAGGTGTTTGTATTGGTGGGACGGCATGAAGAAAGATATTGCTGAGTTTGTTAGTCAGTGCCCGAACTGCCAGCAAGTTAAGATCGAGCATCAGAAGCCCGGTGGATTATTACAGGAGATGGAAATTCCAGCCTGGAAATGGGAGATGATTAATATGGATTTCGTTGTTGGACTACCGCGCACTCCACGCAGGTACGACTCTATCTGGGTTGTTGTTGACAGGCTAACGAAATCAGCCCATTTCCTTCCGGTTCAGACTACTTATTCGGCTGAGGACTATGCCAGATTGTATATCAGAGAGATAGTCAGACTTCACGGGGTCCCTGTATCTATTATTACTGACCGAGGTGCTCAGTTTACAGCTAATTTCTGGAGGTCATTCCAGGAGGGATTAGGGACCCAGGTGACCCTCAGTACAGCTTTCCATCCTCAGACCGACGGGCAGGCCGAGCGCACTATTCAGACGCTCGAGGATATGTTGTGGGCCTGCGTTATTGATTTCAGGGGCAGCTGGGATGATCATTTGCCGCTTATAGAGTTTGCCTACAATAACAGTTATCACTCCAGCATCCAGATGGCCCCGTATGAGGCCCTTTATGGCAGGAGATGCAGATCTCCTATTGGCTGGTTTGACGTGGGCGAGACTAAGCTGATTGGGCCAGATGTGATCCAGGAGGCTGTAGATAAGGTGAAGCTTATTCGGGAGCGACTTTTAGCTGCTCAGAGTCGACAGAAAGCGTATGCTGATAGGCGACGTCGACCGTTAGAGTTCCAGACTGGTGACTGGGTATTCCTGAAGGTGTCGCCTATGAAGGGCGTTATGAGATTTGGCAAGAAGGGTAAGTTGAGTCCGCGGTACATCGGGCCATACCAGATTGTTCGGAGGATTGGCGCAGTCGCCTACGAGCTAGACTTGCCATCCGATTTGGAGTCCGTGCACCCGGTGTTTCATGTGTCTATGCTGCGGAAGTGTATTGGTGACCCTTCCAGGATATTCCCAGTAGATGATCTTCAGGTGACGGAGCAGCTATCTTATGACGAGCGGCCGGTATCTATTCTGGATCGTCAGGTGAGGAGATTGCGCACTAAGGAAGTGCCTTCTGTCAAGGTTCTGTGGCGCAATAACAACCGGGAAGAGATGACTTGGGAGGCGGAGGATGAGATGAAGAAGAGATTCCCCCATTTATTCCCTACGCCTGCTGTAATCTAAACTTTTGTATTTGTTGTACCAATGAACGGATGGACCATGTGTGCTATTTATATATAAAATGGTTTTCCCGTTATGCTTGTGAGCCTTCATAAGATTTGTTTAACATTCGTGGACGAATGTTCTTAAGGGGGGGAGAATGTTAGGCCCCGTGTTTTCGTACAATTGGAAATCGAGAAATAATTATGACTCGGGTGTTAGAAGGACATAAATTAATTTTTGAGAATATGACTATGTTGGTTATGGAATCCTTAATGCTAAGACCTCGGGGAGGGCCGAGGATAAATTTGGAATTTCGGAAATTAGTTTCGGGAATTACAAAACGGGGATTTTAATGTAGTGGGCCAAGAGAAATTGAGCAACAAATTGAGGCCCAAGTGTTGAGGAGTGGCCGGCCCCTTGCCAAGCCCAACCCACCAACTTAATGTCATGTGCTAAGCACATGACTATTATAGGATATATATCCACAATCCCTTAGGAAATTTCATTTAATTAGAAAGCAATCCAAGAACACCAAGAACATAAGGGTTCGGCCGAATAGAGAAGAGAAAGAAAGAAAAATTCCAAGCTTGTGTGGTGATTCAAAATTCTAGTTTCTACATGTTTGTGAAGTACTCAAGACGCTCTCCGACGTGGTATAATTAGCTTGGCACGAGGACGACGTTTTCGACAAGTCGGGTTTTCAAGAAAAGGTGAGAATTCTTACCCTTTTATGTTATAGAATTGAGGTGAATGTGTTAAGCATTGGAAGTAGATGGAGATCCCGTAATTTTAACGTAAATAGAAAGTCGTGGGTGTGTGTGTGTAGTGTGTTTGGCCGTGAGTTATGGAAGAAAGAAATAATTTGAATTGATCTTGTTTAAGTTGGCATAATGTGTTGTTGTGATCCTTATATCGTAAATGATTGATTGTTGAATTAAATTGGCGGTGGAAAACGAATTCGGATGTTATCGGAAAGTGTATATCCTTGGTATCTTTATGTATATCAATGTATATTTTGGGTGCTAGAGACTTTACATATGACTTTATAATGATATTGATGAATTCGGAATGAAACGACGTTAGTTAGAATGTTCGTCAAAAAATTTTGATATTTTGAAGAACTATGGAAATTAATTGATTTTGGTGCAATTTCGTGTATGGCTTAGATTGAATTTGGAATGTGTTTGACTAGTGTTGGATGGGTAAATGAATACAATTATGTGAATATAGAATTGGGATTTTGAAAGTTTGAATGGAAAGTTGCCAACTTAAGAAATCATGTAGGACTTTGAAGCTAGAGTGAATTGATTGTTGTTTACATTGTTTGGTTGATGTGTGGGCTGTTGTGGTTGGCTAATTTGAGCCGAGCTACGCCTCGGGGATGTTAGATTTATAGGGGAAATGCTACCGAAATTTCGGTAGGCAAATATGGAGTTAAAGGCATTTTTGAGCCTAAGAATCTCAATTGGTAACTTTGACCATTTGCAGATTTTTGACGAAACGGGACGGACTTTTGGAGGAGCTTACGACGTCTGTGAGGTATGTAAAGCTTCCCAATTCTTTATTTGGCATATCTTAGTGTGTTAGTTGAATATGAGACCTTCCGGAGCATTTCTGCTCCTCGAAACCCGATCCACAGGAAAGTTACTATTCATTCAATTCGATTGAAGCCTAAAGGCTCCCTTTTGGCTAGAATGCCATTATTCGTCCGAAACCTATCGAAATGTGGTCGGGTAACCTAGAAATGATTATGTATGACCCTTGGCATATAACTGCTCGTAAAAATATGTTCACCACCTCACTTCGACTCGAGGTGGGTCCGCTACCCCAAAATGCCCGATTTGCCCTTCGGGCCATCTTTGAGAATAAAGTTGAAAGTACTACTTATGGTCTTTGGAACGTCCTTTTACGGGACACGTTTTGAGCAATTCGATACGCCAACTTATGTTTTGAACTCTCGGCACCATTTTGGAAACGTTTTCGTGAAAGGAAACCTTATGTCGACTAAGTATTCGACTATTTTGTAATATGATATGATTTATGAGTTTACTTTGTTTTGAAACACTATTTTGAAATACGATTTGCATTTGTTTGCTCACGACTCCGCTCGTGCCTTTTTATGACTTCGTTCACCGGTTCCCGGGCCGGTTTTGATTCGTGCGCTGTATGATAAATTCGGCCGTATGCTGTGTTACGGTTCCCAGGGCCCGGTTCCGTTTGGTGTTATGCTGTGATATGGCTCGGGACGCGATACGCTCACCGGTGATTATGATTATGTTCGGGGATGTACGGAGATTTGAAACCTTCTGGTGTTATGCTGTGTGTGGCGCCAGCGTCGGAGTGGCGACCACGTTCTTAAGCGTTTGCATGATTTTGTTTGCATAAAATACATGTATATGATTTCGATACAGATTTTGACATACCAGTTTGTACCCCACTTTGACATTTGATTTGCTTTCGGTTTTGATCTATAATTCTGTACTCCGTGCTTTACATATTCAGTGCATATTTCGTACTGACCCCCTTTCTCCGGGGGCTGCGTTTTATGCCCGCAGGTGCAGACATCGGTGATCCTCCGCAGTAGGCTTCACTTCTTGCTTTCCGGAGTACTCTTGTTTGATCCGGAGTCCACTCTTGGTATAGACTCCTCTACTCTGTATATACTTTGTATATTTGACAGTTTGGGTACGGCGGGGCCCTGTCTCGCCATATGTTATGTTTTGAATTCGTAGAGGCCTGTAGTCATCTTTGTGGGGCGAGGGTCCTATGTGTGTGTTGTCTGATTTTGCTTTCGGGTCTTAAAGCGGTCCGTTTGATATGATGGCCCCAAATGGCCCTTCTGTATATATTTGTATTTTGACCGGCGATGTCTATTCCGCCGCTTTGTTTGAGTTTGATTTGATATGGCCGCTTAAGACATATATTTCGATATAAATTATGTGTGATTTAACTTTTGAAAATTCTGAAATAAGTTTGGATTCGGAAATGAATATGCGATTTGGTCTGGGTACCCAGGTAGGGTGCTAGTCGCGGCCCACGGGGCTGGGTCGTGACATGTACATTTGACTATTTGGGTACGGCGGGGCCCTGTCTCGCCATATGTCTTTGTTTTGAATTCGTAGAGGCCTGTAGTCATATATATGGGGCGAGGGTCCTATGTATGTTTGTTTGATTTTGTTTTCTGGTCTTACAGCGGTCAGTTTGTTATGATGGCCCTAAATGGCCCTTATGCTTATATTTGCACTTATGACCGGCGATGTCTATTCCGCCGCTCCGGTTGGATTCGATATGACATTTTGATTTGCGCGACCGCTCAAGACATATTTTGATATAATCTATGTTGATATGACTTTTATGAAGTTCTGAAATACGTTCGGATTTGGTAAATGAGTATGTGATTTGGTATGGGTACCCAGGTAGGGTGCCAGTCGCGGCCTACGGGGCTGGGTCGTGACAAAAGTGGTATCAGAGCAGTTTGTCCTCGGAATGTCTACAGGCCGTGTCTCGTATAGTCTTGTTTATCGATGTGTTGTGCACCACATCTATACACAGGGAACTACAGGGCATTTAGGATGTTACTTTCTTTGGAATCTTAGAGAGTACGATAGAGCTGTGCTATTAGGATGATTCTGATCTGACTCGTTCTTGTGTTTGCAGTGATGCCTCCGAAAAAGGCAACAGCGGCCCAGAAGGGCAAAGCGAGGATGGGAGAGACTAGTCAGGCACAGCGATCTACCCGGGCTCGTGTTTATGATTTGCCTGAGGTTGTGCCTCATTCCGAGGGGTCTGCTACACCCCCACTAGTACAGCCTGGAGCAGGACCTTCAGCAGCTCCAGAGGTCCGTGTACCCGCTCCCGAGACTCCAGCTCCTCAGCCAGGGGCGGAGGATAGGACCCTGAGAGAGGCTGTACAGTTGTTGACTACACTGGTGGCAGGACAGGCTCGCAGACGCGGGCGGAGGGACGATGATGATGATGACAGGCGGGACAACCTGAGAGTTCGGGAGTTTTTATTATGTGGCCCTCCAGATTTTTTCGGGTCTAAGCCCGACGAGGACCCCCACGACTTTATTCGAGGGATGCGGCACTCACTGGACTTGGTCAGGGCTTCAGAGACCGAGTCGGTCGAGCTGGCTTCGCACAGACTTCGAGATGTTGCCACTCACTGGTACGAGACTTAGGAGTTATATAGGGGTGAGGGTGCTCCTCCAGCTACGTGGGATCCGTTTGTGACAGCATTCACCCGCCACTTTCTGCCCCCAGAGTTACGGCGGGCGCGGGCTGACCGATTTTTACATCTGCAGCAGAGGGGTCGGAGTGTTCGCGAGTATAATCTTGAGTTTGATTCTCTGGCCCGATATGCACCGGCCGTGGTAGCAGATATGTCAGATCGGATGCACAGATATGTTATGGGATTGGATCGGTATTTGATTGACGGCTGTATGGCAGTGTCATTACAGACAGATATGGACATTGCCCGACTTCAGGCCTATGCGATGGGTATGGAGGACCGTCACAGGTCTGATCATTCTGGTAGAGATCGGGATAGGAGGCCGCCTAAGAGGGCTAGGTCCGCAGGTTATTCCGGGGATTCTCGAGGCGGACAACCTCAGCAGCAGCAGTCAGGCAGATAGCTACCTCCGTCCGGCCGGAGTACTCACTCAGGCAGCCGGAGATTTGACAGTGTGGGACCGTCTGGGGCCGGTCAGAGCTCCAGAGCGGCAGGTTCACAGATGACTAGAGGTCCCAGCTAGACCAGACCACCCAGGCCCCGTTGTTCTCATTGCGGGAAGTCTCATCCTGGGAAGTGTTATCGAGCTACTGGAGCTTGTTTTTCGTGCGGTGGTCAGGGCCATTTTATGAGAGATTGTCCGTTGGCCAGCGGTTCTGGTAGTGTGGCTCAGCCGACAGGGTTAGCCGCCGGTTCATCATCTGCTCCATCTGTTGCACGCCCTGCAGGGCGAGGTGCGCCGACACCGGCGAGACGCGGTCGAGGCCGCGGTGGCGTTTCAGGTTCTAGCGGTCCCTCGAACCGCATATATGCTTTGGCCAGCCGCCAGGATCAGGAGGCTTCGCCAAACGTCGTCACAGGTACATTACTGGTTTTCTCCAGATCTATATATGCATTGATTGACCCTGGTTCTACTTTATCATATATTTCCCCGCTCGTTGCTAGTAAAATTGGGATAGTGTCTGAGCCTATAGAGCCATTTGAGGTAGCTACGCCAGTTGGGGATTTTGTTATAGCGAGACAGATCTATAGGGATTGTTCTGTGACTATTTATGATCGTTGCACTAGGGCTGATCTGATAGAGTTAGACATGTTTGAGTTTGACGTCATTATGGGTATGGACTGGTTGTCTTCTTGTTATGCTAATGTTGACTGCCAGAAAAGGTAGTCCGTTTTCAGTTTCCAGGGGAACCAGTTATAGAGTGGTTCGGATCCACAGCATCGCCGAGGGGTAAGTTTATTTCATACCTCAAGGCTAAGAAGATGATCCAGAAGGGTTATATCTATCATTTGGTTCGTGTGCACGATACTGCAGCGGAGATACCTACCCTTCAGTCTGTTCTGGTCGTCAGTGAGTTTCCAGATGTATTTCCTGACGAGCTTCTTGGCCCTCCGCCTGAGCGGGAGATTGATTTTACTATAGAGTTGATGACGGATACGCAGCCTATATCTATTCCCCCGTACAGGATGGCACCGGCTGAGTTGAAAGAGTTGAAGGAGCAGCTGAAAGATTTGTTGGATAAGGGCTTTATCAGACCCAGCATATCACCCTGGGGAGCTCCGGTATTGTTTGTTAGAAAGAAAGATAGGTCACTGCGGATGTGTATCGACTACCGGCAGCTGAATAAGGTGACTATTAAGAATAAATATCCCCTCCCCCGGATTGATGACTTGTTTGATCAGCTGCAGGGTGCTAAATATTTTTCGAAGGTAGATCTGCGCTCAGGTTATCATCAGGTGCGAGTGCGGGAGTCAGATATCCCGAAGACTGCTTTCAGGACCCGGTACGGGCACTATGAGTTCAGAGTTATGTCTTTCGGGCTGACTAATGCTCCAGCGGTATTTATGGATCTGATGAATCGGGTATTTCGGCCTTTTCTGGACATGTTTGTTATTGTGTTTATTGATGATATTCTGATT
Organism: Lycium barbarum; assembly: GCF_019175385.1. Lineage (NCBI taxonomy): Eukaryota > Viridiplantae > Streptophyta > Magnoliopsida > Solanales > Solanaceae > Lycium > Lycium barbarum. Next base: position 58,046,670 of record NC_083345.1, on the reverse strand, counting down.
TACTCGCGATTAGCCGAGGAGCATTCAGATCATTTGAGGACGGTACTTGGAATTCTCCGTCAGCAGAAGTTATATGCTAAATTCTCCAAATGTGAATTCTGGTTGACTTCTGTGGCATTCTTGGGCCATATTGTCGGTGCAGATGGTATTCGGGTCGATACGCAGAAGATTGAGGCTGTACAGAATTGGCCCAGACCTACTACACAGACGGAGGTGCGCAGTTTTCTGGGATTGGCCGGATATTATCGCAGGTTCGTGGAGGATTTTTCTTCTATTGCAGCACCACTGACGAGACTTACTCAGAAAGCAGCAAAATTTCAGTGGACCGATGCCTGCGAGCGCAGCTTTCAGATGCTGAAAGAGAGATTGGTTATGGCCCCAGTATTGGCTCTTCCAGAGGGATCAGACGGGTATGTTGTCTATTGTGACGCCTCTGGTATTGGGATAGGTTGTGTATTGATGCAGCACGGTCGAGTCATAGCCTATGCTTCCCGGCAGCTCAGACCGCACGAGAAGAACTATCCCACTCATGATCTTGAGTTGGCCGCAGTAATTCATGCTTTGAAGATTTGGCGGCATTATTTATATGGGGTCCATGTTGATATTTATACGGACCATAAGAGTCTCCAGTATATTTTTAAGCAAAAGGAGCTAAATTTGCGGCAGCGGAGATGGCTTGAGTTACTAAAGGATTACGACGTTGATATTCTGTACCATCCGGGGAAAGCCAATGTGGTAGCTGATGCGCTTAGCCGCAAGTCCGTAGGCAGTCTGGCTGGTGTACCATCTGATAAGAGGGATTTGGTTCGTGATATTCATCAGCTGGCCAGCCTCGGAGTTCGTTTGGCGGATTCTGGAGATTCTGGGATTTCTGTTCGTCCAGTTGCTGAATCATCTATTATTCAGGAGGTAAAACAGCGCCAGTTTGAAGATCCTCTCCTGATTCAGTACAGAGATGTGGCCCTTAATAAAGCAAAGGCTCAGTTTGAGATCTCGCCAGAAGGAGTATTATTATATGACGGCAGATTCTATGTACCGGACGTTGCGGGATTACGGCGGCAGATTATGGGCGAGGCCCATAATGCACGGTATTTTGTTCATCCTGGTTCCACTAAAATGTATCGGGATCTCAGGTGTTTGTATTGGTGGGACGGCATGAAGAAAGATATTGCTGAGTTTGTTAGTCAGTGCCCGAACTGCCAGCAAGTTAAGATCGAGCATCAGAAGCCCAGTGGATTATTACAGGAGATGGAAATTCCAGCCTGGAAATGGGAGATGATTAATATGGATTTCGTTGTTGGGTTACCGCGCACTCCACGCAGGTATGATTCTATTTGGGTTATTGTTGACAGATTGACGAAATCAGCCCATTTCCTTCCGGTTCGGACTACTTATTCGGCTGAGGACTACGCTAGATTGTATATCAGAGAGATAGTCAGACTTCACGGAGTCCCTATATCTATTATTACCGACCGAGGTGCCCAGTTTATGGCAAATTTCTGGAGGTCATTCCAGGAGGGATTAGGGACTCAGGTGAGCCTCAGTACAGCTTTTCATCCTCAGTCCGACGGTCAGGCCGAGCGCACTATTCAGACACTAGAAGATATGTTACGGGCCTGCTTTATTGATTTCAGGGGCAGCTGGGATGATCATTTTCCGCTTATTGAGTTTGCCTATAATAATAGTTATCACTCCAGCATTTAGATGGCACCGTATGAAGCCCTTTATGGCAGAAAATGCAGATCTCCTATTGGTTGGTTTGCCGTGGGCGAGACTAAGCTGATTGGGCCAGATGTGATCCAGGAAGCTGTAGATACGGTAAAGCTTATTCGAGAACGATTATTGGCTGTTCAGAGTCGACAGAAAGCTTATGCAGATAGACGACGTCGACCGTTAGAGTTCCAGATTGGCGACTGGGTGTTCCTGAAGGTGTCGCCCATGAAGGGTGTCATGAGATTCGGTAGAAAGGGTAAGTTGAGCCCCCGGTACATTGGGCCGTATCAGATCGTTCGAAAGATAGGCGAGGTCGCCTATGAGCTAGACTTACCATCCGACTTGGAGGCCGTACACCCGGTGTTTCATGTGTCTATGTTGCGGAAATGTATTGGTGATCCTTCCAGGATATTCCCAGTTGATGACATTCAGGTGACGGAGCAGTTATCTTATGACGAGCAGCCTGTATCTATTCTGGATCGACAGGTGCGGAGACTACGCACTAAAGAAGTGACCTCCGTCAAAGTCCTGTGGCGCAACAATAATCGGGAGGAGATGACTTGGGAGGCGGAGGACGAGATGAAGAAGAAATACCCCCATTTGTTCCCGACGTCCACAGGTAATCTAAACCTTTCAGTTTGTTATGTTGGTTGATAAAAATAATTTTGTATGCCACTAATAATAAAGAACTCCCCCGCCTGGGTCATAAGACTTTATAAGGTTAATTTAACATTCGGGGACGAATGTTCTTAAGGGGGGGAGAATGTTATGTTCCGTGTTTTCGTATAATTGGAAATCGAGAAATAATTAAGACTTGTGTGTTATGAGGAAATATTTTGATTTTAGTGGATATGACTATGTTGGTTATGAAATTATTGGTGCTAAGACATTGGGGAAGGCCGAGGGTAAATTTGGAATTTCGGAAATTAGTTTCGGGAATTACAAAACGGGACTTTTAATGAAATGGGCCAAGAAAATTGAACAACAATTTAGGCCCAAGATTAATGGGGTGGCCGGCCAAAGGCCAAGGCCCAAGACCCATTTTCTTAAGTCATGTGACATGCATGTGCTCCCTAAGTGGATATATATCAATGCATTCCTTAGAAATAATCAAGAAAAATCACAACTCCAACCTTGACTCCAAAAACCCATTCGGCCGAGACTAGGAGAAAGGAGAAAAAAAAATTCCCAAGCCTTTGATTCTAATCCAAAAATCTTGATTTTCACATATTTGTAGAGTACTCAAGACCCTCTTCAACGGGGTACAATTAGTTTAGCGAAAGGTGCGCGTTTGCGACAAGTCAGAAATTCAAGAAAAGGTAAGAATTTTGCTATTCTTTTGTTATGGAATTTGTATGAATGTGATAAGGATTGAGAATAGACGCGAATCCCGTAGTTTTGATGTGTGTAGAAAACCGTGGGTGTGTGTATATAGGATGTTATGGCCGTGTGCCTTAAGAAGGAGAAAGAAATGTGAATTGATCTTGTTTAGTTTGTTTAGTGCGTCGTTGTGACATTTATGACGTGAATGATCGTTTAATGAATTGAATTGGTGTTGGAAAATGATTTCGGAACATTATGGGAAAGTGTATACGTTTGGTATAATTGTGTATATCATTGTATATCTATGATGCTAAAGACTTTAAATATGACTTATGGTTGATGTTAATGAATTTGGAGTGAAACAATGAGAGTTAGAACGTTCGTCGTAATTTTTGATGTTTTGAATGAAATATGGAAAGTAATGAATTTCGGGAAACTTTGTATATGGTTTGGAATATATTTGGGGTGTGATTGAATAATCTTGTATGAGTGAATGAATACAATAATGTGGATATAAGTTTGGAATTGTGAAGTTTGAGTGAAAGATTGTCAACTTGTGTAGTAAGGTAGAACTTTGAAGCTAGAATGATTTGATTATGGTTTGTGTTGTTTGATGATGTTTGGGTTGTTGTTGTTGATGTATTTTGAGCCGAGCTAAGTCTCGGGGGTGTTAGATTTATAGGGGAAATGCTGCCGAAATTTCGGTAGACAAACAAATCAAGTTAATGGAAATCTTAAGCCTAAGAATCTCTAATTGGTAACTTTGACCATTTGCAGATTCTGGACGAAACGGGATTTGATTTTAAGGAAAGCATAAGACGTCCATAAGGTATGTAAAGCTTCCCACTTCTTCGTTTGGCATGTCTTAGTATGTTAGGTGAATATTGGAACCTCCGGAGCATTTCCGCTCCTCGACACCCGATCTACAAAACGACTACTATTCATTCAATTCAATTGAAGCCTAAAGGCTCTATTTTGGCTAGAATGCAACCAAATGTTCGAAACCTATCGAAATGTGATCGGGTCACTTTGCGATTTCTATACTTTCTTGTAGTGTATCCTTTAACACCGTCAATCACTAATTTTTTTACCCGTTAGATTTTTTAAATAAAATAATGTCTAATACATTACAGCGAAATACGTTTATTCTAGTTCTGTAAAAAAAAAATATTATTTTGATAAATTGCTTTAAATAATGATTTACTTTGGTTAAAACTTCCTCATCATTCTTTTAAGTGCAACCGAAGTCAAAGTCACTGTTGCCTTATCTTCTCTTGGAAAAGCTGTAGATAGGCCTCACTAATATCTTCCATGAACCCGCAGCAGCTGATTGACACCCTGACAGCCTTTATTGAAAGAAAAGCGTCCCATGACTAACTATTCAATTTCCCCAGCGGTAGGCGATAGCCATTTGGTCAAGTAAACGAAATTGTGCTCACAGTTTAATGGGAATATATCCGTATGTCGATAACCATCATGTTTTTTAATTTATTTACAATTTTTAGTTGTATAGTTTTGTGCCTCCAAACAAATTACGTAAGTATTAGAATATTCAAACCAACCGCGTCTTTGAAACTCCTCCATTCCTGATTCCACACGCCTTTTCTTCTCTTCCCATCCAAACGCACCTTTCTATATATAGCTCCCTCTCCTATCTGCCTTCCAATAACCAAGCACATCTTACAGCAATTTCCTCACCAAATATACAATTCAATTTTCTGGCTTTAATTTTTATGACACAATGGTTGATTACGATAGAAAGACAAAGATGATATCTTCTGACATGCCCAGCAAATCTCCTAGGATTTCAAATAAGCTTCAAGTTTCCATACCAACGGTACCAGTTAGGCTGACGGAGCTGTCAGCGGCGTCTGACTCAGCTTGTTCAGCTTACGAGCACTACCTCAGGCTTCCCGAGCAGAAGAAGTTGTGGAGCTCTGTTGAATTTCCGAGTTGGAAGAATGAATTGTTGCTCAAACCGGCTTTACAAGGTTTGGAAACAACTTTCCGGTTCATCTCAATTGTGTTATCTGATCCTAGACCATATGCGAACCGGAGAGAATGGAAGCGGAGGCTTGAAGCGTTGGCGATGAATCAGGTTGAAATCATATCTCTGTTGTGCGAAGATGAAGATGAAGGTGGGGCTCCCGTTGGTGACCTTACGTCGTCGACTGTCTTGGCTCGTCAGAATAGTTCAGCAGAGGTGTGGAAGCTTTCCGATGAGACGACAGTCGTCAGCCAGACGAGTGAAGATAGTTTGTTGCCTCGACTCGCTGCTTGGCACAAGTCGGAAGACATTGCTCATAAGATTATGTACTCCATTGAGTGCCAAATGAGGAGGTTTCCCTACACACTCGGCTTAGGGGAGCCCAACCTCAGCGGCAAGCCAAGCCTCGAATACGATGCAGTAGTCAAGCCATCGGAGCTTCATGCTCTCAAGAAAAAAAGCCCTTCCGATAGCATGAATTTGGAAAATTTCGAAAACCAAACGCTATACACGACACACCAGATCCTAGAGACATGGATCCACGCGTCAAAAATGCTTCTGAAGAGAATCGCGGAGAGAATTAATAGCAAAGACTTGGAAAAAGCCGTTAACGACTGTTGGTTACTAGAGAAAACGTGGAAACTCCTGACCGAAATTGAAGACCTCCACTTGCTAATGGATCCTGATGACTTTTTGCGCCTTAAAAACCAATTGTCCATCAAAGCAACTGCCGAATCGGAGCTATTTTGCTTTCGATCCAAAGGACTCGTGGAAATTACCAAACTGTCCAAAGATCTGAAGCACAAAGTACCCAACATTCTAGACGTAGAGGTGGATCCGCAGGGTGGGCCGAGAATTCAAGAGGCAGCCATGGAGCTCTTCAGGAAAAAGGAAAGCTTTGAGAAGATTCACTTGCTTCAAGCTTTACAAGCAATTGAAATGGCAGTGAAGAGGTTTTACTATTCGTATAAGCAGTTATTGGTAATTGTTATGGGAAGTTTAGAAGCCAAGGGGAACACACCATTAATGGCAAGCGATGCATTGGCTCAGATCTTCCTTGAGCCGACATATTTTCCGAGTTTGGATGCTGCAAAAACGTTTCTGGGAGAATACTGGAGTCATGAACATGGGAGGTATAGTCCAGATGGGAGGAGCAAGGCCTAAAGGTGATTAGGCACTGATGATTTACTACGATTATGAGTGTTACAAAATCAAACTAGGTTGGAATACGGATATATTTTAATTTGTACACCTTCGTTAACAATGTAGTATACATTATACAATGGTTATTTATTGTATCAAATCATTTATTGAATTTTGCCACGGCATTCTTGTGGGGAAATACAGTGAGATTTTCATGTATACGTCGGCAGACTTGGAAATTCCAGGAGATTAAATCCTCCAATGGTGTTGATAGATGTAGTTTAATGTCTTTGAAGTGCAGGCCAAATTCAATGGAATATGTCACAATGGTTTATGGTCATTACCCTCTTTTAAGTTATTCGCAGTTCTATTATTAAACGATACATTGGCGTACAACAACCTGATTTTAATGCCAAATTGAAGTGAAGAATTTTGAAAATATTATTTTCTCGTTTGTGTTAGTTGATTGGATTTTCAGTGACAACATTTTACGCGTTTTGCGCCATAAATCGGTCAATATTGTTCTTCTTATCTAGTGGTCTCAAATTAGCAATCAAGCTTGTTCTGTGGTGTACATGGTGCTGATGGATTTTTTTAAAAAAAAATTTTAAACCACCTAGCAGATTGCTAGTGGTGTTTTATTCCAAAATCAAAGTATTTACACAGATAGGAAAAAATAAGAACAAAGCAAACAAACTAAAAAGAAAAGAAACTACTCTAAGCTAAAGACACTGAAAATAGGATCAAAGTGCTGCAAACTGGAGGCATGCTGCAAGTTCTCTTGTTTTGGGATGATAACACTATCAGACACCTCAAAGCTCTCACCAGGTGCTATTTTATTAGACCCCGTGATAATTCAAACAAGAGTAAAGCTGCATATGCAATCTGCTTCTGTCCATAATCCTGAATAGACAAGTTGAATCCCTTTCACTACCTATAATGATCATAACATGGCTGTTGTAAACTCCTAATCCAAGCCTGCTAGAAGAATGAGCAGTAGAACTGCTAATACCACTATCTAGCTAGGCCAGTCTTAGTAGTTACTAGTCATATTACAATCTGATGATGAGTAGTGAACATGAACTAAAGTGCAAAAAATCCTTCTTCAATCTGGTACCCTTTCCTTGTTTGTTTTGAATATGAAGTTAGGCATCATAGATTTATCCATATTTAGCAATCTCCTTCCTGTAGGTGTGAGTTCCTAAGAATTGTTAACTTGTAATGTACCTGCACAATTGAACACACTGTTAGCTAAAAATCTGCTATTGTATTGCCCTCCCTCAGGACATGGACAAACTGGACTTGTCCTCTCTTTCTCCACTCTTTAATCTTATACACCTCCATACTAACTTTCCAAGGAGTTTCCCAGTCTCCTTGAATGATGTTAACCATAGCAAGAGAGTCAGTTTCCATGATCACAGGTAACACTTGTTTAGTAACACAATATTGCAGACCATCATGAATTCCAACTACTTCTGCATATATATTTGTTGTGGTAGCTATTCTTCTAGCAGCAGCATGAACCAGATCACCTCTTTCATCTCTAATACAAAATGTAGCTGAGCTTTGGCCTGGATTACCCCTTGATGCACCATCAATATTGCACTTATACCAGCCTGCACTTGGACATCTCCATTGTACCATTTGACCTCCTACTCTAGGCTGAAGTCCTTCTAAAAGTTGTACCATTTGAGGACAATTATGTGGTACATTCTTCAACCATGGATATAGACTACTTATCAAGTTATGAATGTTCTGATTAATGCAGTAAATGATTTACTCTTACTCATCTGTGTTCCATTCATGAGTGCATTTCTTCTCTTCCACAACTGCCAGCAGATGAATGACGGTATTGCTTCAAAAACTGGTTTCAACTTGACTTCACACTTTGTATTCCACCATTTTACCACTACTTGATGCAACTGTAGTAAAGGGCCTATGATACCTGCTGCTGTGGTATAGTATTGCCACACTTCTGCTGCACAATCACTAGTAAATAAAAAATGTTGCAATGTCTCCTTTGACTGTGAATTTAGACAGCATCTACATCTTGATACAATAGAAATATTCATCCTTTTGAGTACATCATCCACGGGGAGTTTAGCTTTCCACATCCTCCATAAAAAGAATGAAATTTTGAATTGCACTCCTTTACTCCATATTCTTTGTGTCACGACCCGACTAGGGGCCGTGACGAGTACCCGATACTTGTACCGAGCACCCCTTAGCTATCCTGTATAAACAGTGCCATATTGTTTTTTCTAAACATTAACATTTGCAGTAAACTTTCTAATATCGCGTTACACCAGAACGTGAACCATTCGGAATACAATACATTAAACTGTACATAGCTGACTGTGTATATCTGTCTACGAGCCTCTAGACATAGTACATTTATACATAGGAAGGGCCGAGTACTGTCGCGCCCGAAAATACATACACAAAATAGTACCGATGATATAAGGCTCCGGAACAACTGGAGCGCTGTCGAATGCTGCTGATAGGGCGCTAGGAATCTGGTCCGTATACCTGCTGACCTGCGCGGCATGAAACGCAGCGTCCACAAGAAGGGACGTCAGTACGAATAATGTACCGAGTATGTAAGGCATGGAAAATAATGCAAGCAGTAACATAAAGTGCGATCAATAATAATATCACGGAGCCATAGGCCGTATAATGGGGCAAGAAAGTAACCTGTACATAGGGAGGCCCCTTTTCAGGCGGGCTATCGTATAGGCTTGCCCTTTTCGTCTTTGGAACGTTTCTTTTCATAGGCATAGGAGTCAACATTTTTATATTACTTATTCTCGTGCGCAGAAAACAGTACATTTCAGTAACGGTAGCTTTTACTCACGTTTTCGGACGCCGAATACAATCGGCTCTCCCAACCCCCTCGGTGTCCCTTATTCATGTATACAGAAAACAGTGCAATTCAGTAGACAGTATCTTTCATTTACATTTACAGATGCCGAATACAATCGGCTCTCCCAACCCCCTCCCCAACGATGACCCAACATATTACATCACATATGTATCACACATTATATATATATATATATATATATATATATATATATATATATATATACAGACGCCGCGTACGGCTCATCCCATATCCCGCGTCCAGGATGGAATCCAGCTGAATCAGGTGGTGATATAACAGTGGCCCTTCCCTCTTTCCCCACATACACGTACATTTACTCATCCTTTATGCATATACATGTCTTATATACAGTTACTTTGTCATATATATATATATACATACCCATACACGTATACCCGTTTTATATATATACATATGTCATATAAGCGCACAAGAGAGCCAAGGAAAATCATGTATCCATCGGAGTGACATAAGGTCGGTGACCTCCGATTACATTACGGAATGCTAGTGATAGCTTTGTCTCACCTTGAAGGAACAAGTATTTTAAGGCGAAACTATCAACGGAAAATAGTGTTACAGTAACCGAAAATGAAATCTTAGGTATTTTAGAAAATAAAGTTATAACTAGAAAATATAAATATGATTCAAAAATTAGTTTATCGCTTTCATGTTTATATGAAGTACTTGGCTTAGTCGTAGAGTCGTTCCGGTCGTACTTATCATAGCTACATCCTCTTGTCCGACATTTTCATTATCATTATCATCATAGAAACACTCCCGCTGGAGTAGTCATAGTACTTATCACTTGGTGACGAAATTGGGATCAAAGGCCCCCTTTGGATTCACTTCAAGTACGTTAATCAAGATTATAGGAAGATCCGAGAGTAACGGGCCCACCTCGGGCCGGACGAGGTAGCGTATACAATTTACCCATATTACGTGTCATAGCGTTACTTGTATGAGTCTTAGGGTAATCGGGTCCCAATTAGGCAAGTTATAGGGGTCTAGAAGGTCTTTTCATCATTTTGCACACTTTTTACTTCAATTCAATTGAACGAAAAGTTGAAAACTTTAGGTGCGGATTCTGGGGATTAGGGTTGTCCCCGAGACTCGTACCCGAATTCTTTTAGTTAAGACATGCCATAGAAAGAAGGGTGAAGCCTTACATACCTCTTTCCGCTCCTTTAGCTACTCCAAATTCGAGTCACAATCTCGTCAAAATCTGCGATTTGGTCATTTTTACCAAAACTCTCATTAGCATACTTAGAGTTAACACCTTAAGGAAACAATTGGCTACCGAAATTTCGGCAGCATTTCCTCTGTAAATACACCATCCTCGACATTCAATATAACCAAATTCTTGACAAACACAATCCGGGAATTCAAACCCGGCCAAACTATTAACATAATCAACAATCATCCTAGCAATTCACATTTTCGACTCACGATACATTATATCAATTTACTACTTTCTTCAACACTTTCCAACTCCCATAAAGTCAATAACAACCTTATATATAGTCCAACAACATCATTCTAACATCATGACGTTTCATACATGCAAGAACATAACATTCAATTCACCTCACCTTCCGAAACAAACTTCCAATTACTAATATTTTACTAAGTTCATTATGCTTCTACTTGTAATATAAGCTTCACAACACGACGATCGGCATACTAATTAAGACTTTCTCACTATCCATTCATCAAAAACACACACACACGGCCATTTGCAACTACACACTACACGGCCATACCATGC